>NW_028270149.1:7857916-8110416 GCF_037043375.1 Chiloscyllium plagiosum | reverse complement strand
ACACAAACACACAAACACACACACACACAAACACACTCACACACGCACACTCACACATGCACACACAAACACACACACACTCACACACACACAAATACACACACACAGACACATTCACACACACACACACAAACTCACATACACAAACACACACATGCACACACAAGCACACTCACACACATATACACAAACACACACACACATGCACACACACACGCACACACATACACACACATATACACACACACACACAAACGCACACAGACACAGGCACACACACACATGCACAGATGCCGACACACACACACATACACACACAGACACACACATACTCACACATACATGCACACACACATACATACACACATACACACACACAGGCACACACATACACAAACACAAACACACACACATACACACACACATACACACACACCCAAACACACACATAGATACACACACATACACACACACTCTCACATACACACAGACACACATTGTCACGCAAACACACACAAACATACACACAGACACACACATACACACACACAAACAAACACACATACACGCAGAGACACACACATACACACAAACACATTCACAAACACACATATACTCTCACACACATATGCACAGACACACACTCACACAAACACACACACATACACACACATATGCACACACATACACACACACAAACACATACACACGCACATGCACATTCACACACACAAACACACACACACAGACACACACATACACATTCACACACACAGACACACACACATACACACATAAACACACAAATACTCACATACACACAGACACACACAGACACACACTCATACACACACATATACACACAAATGCACACACACACTGACACACACACATACACTTGCACATACACACATGTATACACACATACATATACGCAAACACACATACACACACACATACAGACACACACACAAAACAACACACACACCTACACACACACAAACACACACACATGCACACACGCACACCCACGCACACAAATACGCACACACACAGAGACACACGCCCAAACACACACATAGACACACACACTTACACACACATACACACACACTCTCACACACTCACACACATACACACATGAACTCACACACACATATACACACACAAACTCACACACACACATACACACACAAACACACTCACATACACACTCACTCACATACACACACAAACATACACACACACGTACACACACAAACAAAGACACATACACACACTCTCACACACATACACACACAAATGCACACATACACACATGCACACACATACACATACACAAACACATACACACACTCATACACACGCATACGCACACACATACAAACACACACATACACACACACATACACACACATATACACACACATATGCACTCACATACACACACAAACACACGCATACATACAGACAAACACAAATGCACACATACACACACTCTCTCACACACACACTCACACACACATACACACACAAACACACTCAAACACTCACACACATACACACACAAACTCTCTCACACACGCACAGAAACTCACACACACACACACTCACATACACAGACAAACACACATAGACACACACACATTCACACACACATACACAAATGCACACACACGCACACACATACACACACAAACTCACACACACACGCACACACATACACACACAAACTCTCACACACAAACTCACACACATGCACATACAAACACAAACACATACACAGACACACACACACAAACGCACACACATTCACATTCAATCACACACACACTCACATACACACACAAACACAAAGACACACACACACTCACACACATTCACACACACAGAGAGACACACACACACACATACATACATAAGCTCTCGCACACACATATACACAAACTCAACACACACGCACACACGTACACACACACATACACACACAAACACAAACATACAGACATGCACACACACTCTCTCACACACACATGCACACACATACACATGCAAACTCACACACACACACACATACACACACAAACTTACACACACATACACACAAACACACACACACACACTCACTCACACGTACACACACACACTCTCACACACATACACACAAAAACGCACTCACACACACACTGACACACTCACACATACATACACACATAATCTCACACACTCACACGCACATACATACACACACAAACACACACACACATACACACAAACACACACACACATACACACAAACACACACACATACTCACACACACACACATACACACACAAACACACACACACATGCACAAACAGACACACACACATGCACACACAGACACACATACACACACAATCACGGACACACAGATACACGCACAAACACACACACAGACGTGCACACACACATGCATGTGCACACACAAACACGCACACACGCGCACGTGCACACACATGCACACACACACCCATACACACACACAAACTCTCTCACACAAACTCTCTCACAATCTTGTGAGTTGCTGTTTGTGTCATAAGTTTTGTGATAAAATACATTTTTGAAATGATATTTTATGTCTTAAGAGTGGATTATATCTTTTTGTTTACTGTATTTCTTTTCCAATTGTGGGGTGAGATGAGAAAGAACTGTTCAAAAAAATTTTTTTTTAAAATGCTGCATGTTTTGATAAGCAAAAGCCCTGACCCCCCTGGCAGCATCGTTTGACCAAGCCGTGATGGACACTTTAGTTTCAGATGTACTGGAGCTGAGACGTTCCATATTCAGATAGATTTTCTCTGGCAAAACAAGTTGATTGGTCAATAGACTAATGATCATTTATTGGTGATGAGACCCATTTCCTGTCATAATACCATGAGATTAGTTCTCAGGTAACTGAACAGGCTGGGGCTACAAACACGATACAGAGAGAAGTGATCAGATCCCCACCGGCTCCACAGCTCGAGAACATTTTCTGCAGCCAAAACCTATTTTGACCCTGAAGAATATCAATTTGTCTTTCCTTCAACAGTTGTTGCAAGCGATGACTTTTAACTGAAACGTCAACATATTTTATCGGTGAATCAACCACTCTGTATTTCTTACAAACCATATTCAGACAAGGAAAGTTTTCTGATCAACAGGAACTCACGCAACAATTCTTGTGAACAAAGATGACTGAACTGCTTTCTACTCTCTTTCCCCCAATTTCTGTTTGCTTTCCCTGGAAAACATGAGACCTTGGCTGTTTCATTGTTGATTTTTATCCCCAGAGGCAGTGGAGTTGTAAGTAACTTTCAGTTCTCAGTGAATGGCTGTTTCCCCAATTTGCTACTTCGCTAGACATTGTTTTCACGATGATGATGGAGGAAACAGGGAGAGAGACGGAGACAGGGAGAAATAGAGGAAGAGAAGGAGGGATAAAGTGGGGGAGGGAGACAGGGAGGGAGAGAGTTGGGGTGGGAGAGAGGGAGGGAGTGGGTGGGGGAGATAAGGAGGGAGGGAGAGAGTGGGGCAGAGAGAGGGAGTGGAGGAGAGAGTGGGAGAGGGGGAGGGAGGGCGGAGGAAGAGGTAGGGAGGGAATGGGGAGGGAGAGGGAGTGGGGGAGGGAGAGAAGGAGAGAGGGAGGGAGACGGAAGGAGGAGGCGGGACGTACAGAGACAGAGGGAGTGGGGAGGGTGAGGGAGAAAAGGAGTGAGGGAGGGAAAGGGAGGGAGTGGGAGAGAAAGAGAGTTGGTGGGAGGGAGTGAGGGAGAGGGAGAGAGGTAGTGGGAAAAGCAGAGGGAGGGAGGGAGTGGGAAAGGGAGGAAAAGGGAGTGGGGGTGGGAGAGGGAGGGAGGGAGTGGGATAGAGGCAGAGGGAGATGGAGGATGGAGGGGAGGGAGAACGGAAGGAGAGGGAGTGGGAATCGAGGAGGGAGGGAGAAAGGGTGGGGGAAAGAAAGAGAAAAAGGGAGAGGGAGAGAGAGGTTTTCAACTCTATGACTCATCATTTTTTCTACCTTTCTGTTGTACTGCCAAGGAGCTGCTTGGAAGATAGTTCAGTGATTATTTCTCAAGTCCTGCTTTATTGTCTTTCTGATTGACAGGAAGGCATTTCATCTCCCAATATGTGAAATTATAATTAATGTGTGAATTAAACTTGAAGTTGCCTATTTCTTGACATTAATTCAGATTTCTGGTTTCCATATCATGAGATTAAATTTCAATCTTAATGGTTTGTTTATTCTATATCAGTCCTCAGCTTGCTTCAATCTGTTGTCAGGTGGTCATGATAGCCATTTGGGGTCATAATTTGACTTTGTTTGAAAATGGTTTCAGTTCTCAAAAGGTCTCAGGTACAACAATCAAATGTAAATATTATAATTTGAGCATTTATATTTACCACTATTGTAACAACATTGGGAGAAGTGGATTCATTTATATTCCAAATGCAATGAATGTTCTTCATCCATCTGGAATCAGTATCTAATAAAAATTTTGAATTGTCTGTCTATAAATACAGTGCCCATAAATATTTTGAGCAAATGTAGAGCTAAGGGAATGCTCATGAGAAGTACACATCCCAAAAAGTCATCAGAAAACGAATCTTAACATTCAAAGTGGTACCGTCATATATCAGCATTTTCCTCTGGTGCACAGCACATTCACCCTTCCTTCAGTGCCTACCCACAGCTCTTATGGGACTGATTGATTGACATGTGTAGCCTCCTCACGCGGCCAGTGCATTACAGAGGGAGACCTTCCCTGTCAGAGATGCTGTCCATCAGAGCAGTCATTAGACAATGTCCGTTGGTGAACCCAAGTGGATGCAAAAAACCAAATAGCACTTCTTCAAAAAAAAAGAATAAATAATTGCAGTTATTAACTATTATTACTCAACACACATCTATCATTGAGAGTTCTAGTCATTACTTACGCACTGTTTGTGGGACTTTGCACTTCATGTATTAGTGATCGGATTTCCTTCAAAGTAACAGTTGTCTCTCAGTGGGTAGTGGATCTGGAATACCTTACTACAGGTGGCTGGTGAGGCTGTATCATTCCATATATTCAAGGTTGAGAGGGAATCAAAGGATATAGAAAAAAGGCGGGAAAGTGGAATTGAGGGTTATCAAACTAGTCATGATTCCATTGACTGTGGACCAGAGTTAAGAGGCTGAACTGCCTACTCCTGTTCCTATGATCTTATTGCAGGTAACTCACGTCACTACTCGATCCCCAGTAGTAGAAGTACAACTCATTAGGAGTCATAGATTCTGATTTCTTTACTCAAACAGCAGATCAGCTAAGATAAGTGGGAAAACTGAGGACTGGGAAGCTTTTAAAGAGCAACAGAGGATTACTAAGAAGGAAATACGCAGAGGAAAAATGAGGTACGAAGGTAAACTGGCCAAGAATATTAAGGAGGATAGTAAAAGCTTTTTTAGGTATGTACAAAGCAAAAAAATGGTTAGGACAAAAATTGGGCCCTTGAAGACAGAAACAGGGGAATATATTACTAGGAACAAAGAAATGGCAGAGGAGTTAAATGGGTACTTCAGATCTGTGTTCACTTGGGAAGACACAAGCAATCTCCCTGAGGTAACAGTGGCTGAAGGATCTGAACTTAAAGGAATTTATATTTGCCAGGATTTGGTGTTGGAGAGACTGTTAGGTCTGAAGGTTGATAAGTCTCCGGGGCCTGATGGCCTGCATCCCAGGGTACTGAAGGAGGTAGCTCGGGAAATCGTGGATGCGTTGGTGATTATTTTCCAGAGTTCAATAGATTCGGGGTCGGTTCCTAAGGATTGGAGGGTGGCTAATGTTATACCACTTTTTAAGAAAGGTGGGCGAGAGAAAGCAGGTAATTATAGACCAGTTAGTCTGATCTCAGTGGTGGGAAATATGCTGGAGTCTATTATAAAGGATGAAATTACAGCACATCTGGATAGTAGTAACAGGATAGGACAGAGTCAGCATGGATTTATGAAGGGGAAATCATGCTTGACTAATCTTCTTGAATTTTTTGAGGATCTAACTATGAAGTTGGACGAGGGAAATCCAGTAGATGTAGTGTACCTGGACTTTCAGAAAGCTTTTGATAAAGTCCCACACAGGAGGTTAGTGAGTAAAATTAGGGCGCATGGTATTGGGGGCAAGGTACTAGATTGGATTGAAAATTGGTTGGCTAATAGGAAACAAAGGGTAGTGATAAACGGCTCCATTTCGGAATGGCAGGCAGTGACCAGTGGGGTACCGCAGGGATCTGTGCTGGGACCACAGATTTTTACAATATATGTTAATGATATAGAAGATGGTATCAGCAATAACATTAACAAATTTGCTGATGATACAAAGCTGGGTGGCAGAGTGAAAAGTGATGAGGATGTTAGGAGATTACAGGGTGACCTAGACAAGTTAGGTGAGTGGGCAGATGCATGGCAGATGCAGTTTAATGTGGATAAATGTATGGTTATCCACTTTGGTAGCAAGAACAGGAGGGCAGACTACTACCTCAATGGAATCAATTTATGTAAAGGGTCAGTACAGAGAGATATGGGTGTTCTTGTACACCAGTCAATGAAGGCAAGCTTGCAGGTACAGCAGGTAGTGAAGAAGGCTAATAGCATGCTGGCCTTCATAACAAGAGGAATTGAGTATAGAAGCAAAGAGGTGCTTCTGCAGCTGTACAGGGCCCTGGTGAGACCACACCTGGAGTACTATGTGCAGTTCTGGTCTCCAAATTTGAGAAAAGACATTCTGGCTATTGAGGGAGTGCAGCGTAGGTTCACGAGGTCAATTCCTGGAATGGCAGGATTACCTTACACTGAAAGACTGAAGCGACTGGGCTTGTATACCCTTGAGTTTCGAAGATTGAGAGGGGATCTGATTGAGACGTATAAGATTATGAAAGGATTGGACACTCTGGCAGCAGGAAACATATTTCCACTGATGGGTGAGTGCCGAACTAGAGGACACAGCTTAAAAATACGGGGTAGCCTCTTTTAGGACAGAGCTCAGGAGAAACTTCTTCACCCAAAGAGTGGTGGCTGTGTGGAATGCTCTGTCCCAGAGGGCAGTGGAGGCCCAGTCTCTGGATTCATTTAAGAAGGAGTTGGATAGAGCTCTCAAAGATAGTGGAATCAAGGGTTATGGAGATAAGGCAGGAACAGGATACTGATTAGGAATGATCAGCCATGATCATATTGAATGGCGGTGCAGGCTCAAAGGGCTGAATGGCCTACTCCTGCACCTATTGTCTATTGTCTATTGTCTAACACAAGTCACCATCTTCCTTATCTTTCTTGTGCACACTGAAATATGATGCGTAAGGCAATGAACAAACTGAATTGTGAGCATTCCATTGCAATAGTGATGGATCTAAGAATTTCAACAAATGTTCATTTGTCCATCCCACTTGTAAGTGCTGGATCCAATTCGGAGCCAATCATGTAATATGAGCATTACTAGTCATGGCACGTTCCAGAGTGGAATTATGATGGGAAAAATAACTAAACAGTTCTGTTTCCCCAAAATTTAGAAATAGTCATGACTGACTGATTTATTGTTGTTGCATGTACCAAGATACAGTGAAAAGTGCTGTTTTGTGTGCGACACAGGCAGATCGTACCATACAAAGTGCGCCAACGGAGCAGAACAGAGTGCAGAATGCAGTGTTACAGCCGTAAAAAAGCGTCAGAGAGAGATAGAGAGCGCGAGAGCAGAATTAACATTTGAGAGGTCCATTCAAAAGTCTGATAACAGTGGGGAAGAAGCTGCTCTTGAATCTGTTCTTATATGTATTCAAACTTTTTATATCTGGTGCCTGACAGAAGAAGGTAGAAGAAAGTATAATCGGGATGGGAGGGGTCTTTGATGATGTTGCTTGCTGTCCAGAGGCAATGGAAAGTGTAGATGGAGTCAATGGATGGAAGGCTGGTTTACGTGATGGACTGGGGTGTGTTCACAACTCGCTGTAGTTTCACGCAGTCCAGGGAAGAGCAGTTACCGTACCATCCAGATTGGATGCTTCCTACAGTGCATCTGTAAAATTGGTAAGAGTCCTTGTGGACATGCCCAACTTCCTTAGCGTCCTGAGGAAGTAGATGCATTGTACTTTCTTGATTGCCGTGTCAACTTGAGTCATGGCAGATTGTTGGCGATAGTCACTCCCAGGAACTTCACCTCAGCACCAATGGGTATCACTGGAATCGAAACATTAACTCTGATTTCTCTCCACAGATACTGCCAGACCTGCTGAGCTTTTCCAGCGTCTTCTGTTTTTGTTTCTGATTTCTAGCAGTCACAGTTCTTTTGGTTCTTATCCATCTCAGCACCATTGATGCAGACTGAGTGCTCCACCCACTCCACTTCCTGAAGTCAATGATTAGCTCCTTCATTTTGCTGATGTTGATGGAGAGATTGTTGTCTTTATGCGGTGCCGCTGAGGACTCGATCTCTTTGCTTTACTTTGTCTCATCGTTGATTGAGATTCGCCCATCAATGATGGTGTCATCAGCAAACTTATAAATGGAGTTAGGGTGGAAATTGGCCAGACAGTCATGAGTCATGAATCAGAGCACATGACATTGGAGAGATCAAGTTTTAAACTTTAGAAATGTTGCAGCAAAAACAGAACTTGAAATCTTGAGTCTCATAAACAATCCAATGTCAGCAGCAAATTAGAGAAGAGGGGAGGAGAATTTCTTTTGACAGCAATTTGTTGTGATCTAGGACACATCACCTGAAGTTGTTGAGGAAACAGATTCAAGAGGAAATAATTTGCAGGATTTGGTAAAGAGCAACATTCTGGGATTAAAATGGATAGCTCCTGTAGACAATGGAACTAAATGATATCCTTCTATTTATGATATGTTAATTGCATCATTAAGGTAAAGTGCCTTGTTCAATTAAGTACTGAGAGTACTTATAAGGAGAAACTGCTAGTTACTGGAACGTTTCATAGAAGGCAATTGTAATTTTGCATTCTGTGAATAAATTAATTTTCAATAATGATTTCACATTCAACAAATAATACCTTCAGCAAACAGAGTTCTGCACAGTACTCTTTGGCATTGCTAGTTGTGAATAGGATCCTCATAGTTTGACTGATATGAAGCAGTCCACAGATAGACGGTATGAAACACAATGGGAAATATAATAATGTTAAATACTTAATCAAAGATTTAGAATTAAAATCACTACAGCAAAGGAAGAAACAACTTGAGTGAGCCTATTTGATAAAATATAGAATGGATTGCAGATAATTGACAAAAACAAGTACACGATACCATCTGGTTATAACACAATGTCACCAAGCCATCCACACAAGTGACAGAAACCAATTGTTAACAATCTTTCTTCCCAAGGGCAATCCCACAATCCAACAAGTTGCAAAAGGAAATAGTGACAGTCCCATCATTTGAAATCATCAAGACTCATCTCCAGATTATTTCCATATAAATTTCATTCTCTGGACGACTATCTCAGCGGGTCATGTCTGTTTTATTTAGCATTACCTTATATAAATTTTGGCAGAATATCAATCTCAGATTGTGATGCCAACACAACTAAAGAAGAAATAGAATCAGCAAGGTATTCAGGTTTCATCAACTAGGATTCAATGCAACACTCTGTGCTATCACTTTCTGGATGAGCTGGTATAATTTATGAAAAATTAATTTCTTGTCACCCTGATGAGAAGTGTAACCTATACACTCAATAGGGAGCACAGATCAAACTATTGTTCTTTTGTTTTTATTTATTCAGTATGTGGCTGTCATTGACTAGACCAGCACTTATTGTCCATCCTAATTGTCCAGACCACAGTTAAAAGTCAACCACATTGCTGCGGATCTGAAATTGCATCTAGGTTCAGAGGAAGAGTCACTAGATCCAAAACGTTAACTCTGATTTCTCCTCACAAATGCTGCCAGATCTGCTGAGCTTTTCCAGCAATTTCTGTTTCTGTTTCTGATTCTGATTCATAGCATGTGCATTTCTTTCAGGTTTTTTTGCAGTAGAGGTATTGTTTTCGACATGGGTAGACCATGACAGATTGTTGTTGATGCGCTTGACCATCTCCACCTCAACACCATTGATGTAGAACAGGGCGTGCCCTTCACTCTGCTTCCTGAAGTCAATAACCAGCTCCTTCGCTTTGCTGACATTGATGGAGAGATTGTTGGACATTAGTTTCCTTCATTTAAGTGCCTTTGTGAACTAGATTGGTATTTCCAGCAATTGACAATGGTTTCATGGTTTCCTTGAATTCAAGTTCCACCATCTGCCATTGCAGGATTTGAACTCTGATCCTCAGAACATTACCTAGGTTAATAGTTGAACAATAATACCACTAGGCAATCATCTCCATCGACTTGCTTTGTTTTGGACTTCCCTATGATCATATTGTCCATGAAAAGGAGCACTGCTGAGACAACTCTCCTATTTCAATGAAGGATCCCAACGCTATTGTTTATGTAAGATACTTTGTATCTGAGTTTGCTAAATAAACAGAGCACATGACTCAATGGGACCCATTGAGCTTTTCTTGTCACTGTTGGAGAAAGAATATTAACACGTTGCTGCATTTAAATATCAAAGTGTAGTGCACCTCTGGAATTGTAGATTTCTGTAGCACACAGCTAGATTCCACTGCCATTTTATTTAATTAGGTGATTAATTTTAAAACACATGGAACTAGTTCTAAAAATCCATTATGTGCGTGCAGTTAATTTTTACATTGAATTCATATGATTTTTTAATTAAGTCCATTATTGGGTTGATGACCTTAAAGGAAGAACTCACACTCATCTGATGATTTATCACACCCAGAGGTCTTTCTAAAATGTTCAAATTTTTAAATAGATTGAATCTCCAAGTCCAAAATTGTCATTTAGATTGCAGTAAAGAGATTCGCTCTCACTGAATAGATACATGTTGTAGTTTAGGAAATATTCCAGCCATATTGTATTCAGTGAGGTCCCATGTACAGGTAATGGCAAGGCCATTTACTTTATTTGATCTGATTTGATTTATCGTTGTCACATGTATCTAAGTACAGTGGAAAGTTTGAATTGCAAGCAGTACAGGCAGATCATAACATACAAGGACATACAGATCATAGGGTCCTTGAACAGTGAGGCAGAAAAAAGATTCAGACTGAAGATTTCAAACTCTGTTTTTGCTGCAACATTTCTATAGTTTAAAACTTGGTCTCTCCAAAGTCATGTGCTCTGATTCATGACTCATGACCGTATGGCCAATTTTTTTCTGCCTCACTGTGAGGCAGCTCAGAAGGTGTACAAAAACAAGATCAATGTGAGATTTGAAGTTGGGGAGGTCCATTCAGCAGTCTACTAACAGTGGGGAAGAAGCTGTTCTTGAACCTGTTGATACTTGTGTTTAAGCCTCTGTATCTTCTGCCTGATGGAAGATATTAGAAGAGATTATAAATAGGGTAGAAGGAGTCTTTGATGATATTGGTTGCCTTTCTGTGGCAATGAGAAGTGTAAATGGAGTCAATAGTTGGAAGATTGGCTTGCGTGATGGACTGGGCTGTGCACATATCTTTCTGTAGGTTTTTAATGTCCTGGGCAGAGCAGTTGCTGTACAAAGCTATGATCTACCCTGATAGAATGCCTTCTATGATGTACCCAGGCAGAATACCTCCGATGATGTACTCAGATAGAATGCCTTCTGTGATCTACCCAGATAGAATGCCTTTTATGATGGACCCAGATAGAACATCTTCTATGATGTACCCAGATAGAATATCTCCTATGATGCATGCAGAAAGAATGCCTTCTATGATGTATCCAGATACAATGCATTCTATGATGTACCCAGATAGAATGTCTCCTATGATGTACCAAGATAGAATGCCTTCTAGGATGTAACAATTAGAATGCCTTCTAAGAGATACTGAGATAGAATTCCTACTATGATGTACCCAAATAGAATGCCTTCTATGATGTACACAGATAGAATGCCTTCTATGAGGTACCCAGATAGAATGCCTCCTATGATGTACCCTGATAGAATGCCTTCTATGAGGTGCCTAGATAGAACGCCAACTATGATGTACCCAGATAGAATGCCTTCTATAATGTATCCAGATAGAATGCCTTCTTTGATATACCCAGATAGAATGTCTCCTTTGATGAACGCAGATAGAATGCCTTCTGTGACGTACCCAGATAGAATGTCTCCTTTGATGTACCCAGATAAAATGCCTTATATGATGTACCCAGATGGAATGCCTTCTATGATGTAACCTGAGAGAATGCCTTCTATGATGTACACAGATAGAAAGTCTCCTTTGATGTACCCAGATAGAATGCCTTCTGTGGTGTACCCAGATAGAATGCCTTCTATAGTATACCCAGATAGAAAGCCTTCTATGATGTACTCAGATAGAACGTCTCCTATATGTAACGAGATAGAATGCCTTCTGTGATGTACCCAGATAAAATGCCTCCTATAGTGTACCCAGATGGAATGCCTTCTATGGTGTACCCAGATAGAATGCCTTCTATGTCATACCCAGATATAATGCCTTCTGTGGTGTACCCGGATAGAATGCCTCCTATGATGTACCCAGATAGAATCCCTTCTATGATGAACCCAGAGAGAATGTCTCCTATGGTGTACGCAGATAGAATGCCTTCTATGATATACCCAGATAGAATGCCTTCTATGATGTACTCAGATAGAATATCTCCTTTGATGTACCCAGATAGATTGCCTTCTATGATATAACCAGATAGAATGTCTACTATGATGTTCTCGGATAGAATGCCTTCTATGATGTACCCAAATAGAATGTCTCGTATGATGTACTCAGATAGAATGTCTCCTGTGATGTATCCAGATTGAATGTCTCCTATGTGTACCCAGATAGAATGCCTTCTTTGATGTACCCAGATATTACGTATCCCATGGTGTTCCCAGATAGAATGCCTTCTATGATGTACCCAGATAGACTGCCTTGTATATTGTACACAGATAGAATGGCTTCTCGGGTGCACCCAGATAGAATGTCTCCTACAATGCACCCAGATAGAATGCCTCCTGTGGTACACGTAGATAGAATGCCTTCCATAATGTACCCAGATACCATGGTGTGCCCCGTTGGAATGCCTTCTATGGTGTACCCAGACAGAATGTCTCCTATGATGTTCACAGATACAATGTCTCCCATGGTGTACCCAGATAGAATACCTCCTATGATGTACCCAGATAGATCATCTCCCATGGTGTTCCCAGATAGATCGTCTCCAATGGTGTTCCCAGATAGACTGTCTCCTTTGATGTACCCAAATAGAATGCCTTCTATGGTGTACCAAAAACAATGCCTTCCATGGTGTACCCAGATAGAATGTCTCCTTTGATGTACCCGGATATAACATCTCCTATCTTGTACTCAGATAGAATGCCTTCAATGATGTACCCAGATAGAATGCCTTCTATAGTGTACCCAGATGGAATGCGTTCTATAATGTACCCAGATAGAATGTCTCCTATGGTGTACCCATATAGAATGCCTTCTATGGTGTACCAACATGGAATGCCTTCTATGGTGTACCCAGATAGATTGTCTCCTATGGTGTACCCAGATAGAATGCCATCAATGATGTGCCCAGAAAGAATATCTCCTATGATGTACTCAGATCGTATGCCTTCTATGGTGTACCCCGATAGAATGTCTCCTATGATGTCCTCGGATAGAACGCCTTCAATGATGTACCCAAATAGAGTGTCTCGTACGATGTATCCAGATAGAATGCCTCCTGTGATGTACCCAGATTGAATGTCTCCTATGATGTACCCAGATAGAACGTGTCCCATGGTGTTCCCAGATAGAATGCCTTCGATGATGTACACAGATAGAACGTATCCCATGGTGTACCCAGAGAGTATGCTTTCTACGGTGTATCCTGATAGAATGTCACCTCTGATGTACCCAGATAGAATGCCTTCTATGGTGTACCCAGATGGAAAGTCTCCTCTGGTGTACTCAGATAAATTGCCTTCTATGTTCCAGATAGAAGGCCTTCTATGATGCACCCAGATAGATTGTCTCCTATGATATACCCAGATAGAATGTCTTCTGTGTTGTACTCAGATAGAATGCCTGCTATGATGTACCCAGATAGAATGCTTTCTGTGGTGTTCCCAGATGGAATGCCTTCTATGGTGTACCCAGATAGAATGTATCCCATGGTGTACCCAGAGAGTATGCTTTCTACGGTGTACCCAGATAGAAGTCCTTCAATGGTGTACCCAATTAGAAGGCCTTCTATGTTGTACCAAGATAGAATGCCTTCTATGATGTACCCAGGTAGAATGTCTCCGATGGTGTACCCAGATAGAATGCCTTATATGTTGCACCCAGATGAAATATTTTCTAAGGTGTACCCAGATAGAAGTCCTTCAACGAGGTACCCAGATAGAGTGCCTTCTATGATGTACCCAGACAGAATGCCTTCTATGGTGTACCCAGGTAGAATGCCTTGTATGTTGTACACAGATAAAATGCCTTCAAGGGTGCACCCAGATAGAAAGTCCCCTACAATGTACCCAGATAGAATGCCTTCTATGGTGTACCACGATGGAATACCTTCTATGGTGTACCCAGATAGAATGTCTCCTATGATGAACCCAGATAGATCATCTCCCATGGTGTTCCCAGATACATCGTCTCCCATGGTGTTCCCAGATAGACTGTCTCCTTTGATGTACCCAGATACAATGCCTTCTCTGGTGTACCAAAAACAATGCCTTCCATGGTGTACCCACATAGAATGCCTTCTATGATGTACCCAATTAGAATGTCTCCTTTGATGTATCAGGATAGAATGTCTCCTATGTTGTACTCAGATAGAATGCCTTCTACGATGTACCCATATAGAATGCCTCCTATGGTGTACCTAGATAGAATGTGTCCTATGATGTACCCAGATAGAATTCCTCCTTTGGTGTACACAGATAGAATGCCTTTTATGGTGTACCCGGACAGAATGTCTCCTATGATGTTCCCAGATAGAATACTTTCTATGGTGTACCCAGGTAGAATGTCTCCCATGGTGTACCCAGATAGAATGTCTCCTATGATGTACCCAGATAGAATGCCTTCTATGGTGTACCCAGATGGAATGCCTTCTATGATGTACCCAGATAGAATGCCTCCTACGGGGTACCCAGATAGAATGCCTTTTATGGTGTACCCAGCTAGAATTTCTCCTATGATGTACCCAGAAAGAATTCCTTCTATATTGTACCCAGATAGAATGCTTTCTATGGTGTACCCAGACAGATTGCTTCCTATGATGTTCCCAGATAGAATACCATCTATGGTGCACCCAGGTAGAATGTCTCCTATGATGTACCCAGATAGAATGCCTTCTATGGTGTACCCAGATGGAATGCCTCCTATGGTGTACCCAGATAGAATGTCTCCTGTGATGTACCGAGATAGAATGCCTCATTTGATGTACCCAGATAGAATGTCTTCTATGATGTACCCAACTAGAATTTCTCCTATGATGTACCCAGGGAAACGCCTTCTATGATGTACCCAGATAGAATGTCTTCTGTGATGTACCCAGATAGAATGCCTGCAATGATGTACCCAGATAGAATGTCTCCTATGATGTACCCAGATAGAATGCCTTCTATGATGTACCCAAATAGAATGCCTTCTATGGTGTGCCCAGATAGAATGTATATTTATGATGCACCCAGATAGAATGCCTCCTATGATGTATCCAGATAGAATGCCTTCTATGGTGTACCCTGATAGACTACCTTCTATGATCTACCTAGATAGAATGTCTTCTATGATGTACCCACATATAATGTCTTCCATGATGTACCCAGATAGAATGCCTCATATGGTCTACCCAGATAGAATGCCTTCTGTGGTGTACCCAGATAGAAACCCTTCTATGATGTACCCTGATAAAATGCCTTCTATGGTGTACCCCGATAGAATGCCTTCTATGTTTTGCCCAGATGGAATGCATTCTATGAAGTACCCCGATGGACTGCCTTCTATGATGTACCCAGATAGAATGTCTCCAATGATGTACACAGATAGAATGCCTTCCATAATGTACCCAGATGGAATTCCTTCTATGGTGTACCCAGACAGAATGTCTCCTATGATTTTCCCAGATAGAATGCCTTCTATGGTGTACCCAGACAGAATGCCATCTATGGTGTGCTCAGATAGAATGTATCCGATGATGCACCCAGATAGAATGCCTTCTATGATATACCCAGATAGAATGTATCCAATGACGCACCCAGATAGAATTCCTTATATGGTGTACCCAGATAGAATGCCTTCTATGATGTACCCAGATAGAATGCCTCCTATGATGTACCCAGATTGAATGTCTTCTGTGATGTACCCAGATAGAATGTCTACTATGATGTACCCAGATATAATGTCTCCGATGATGTACCCAAATAGAATTTCTCTTATTGTGTACCCAGATAGAATGCCTTCTGTGATGTACCCAGATAGAATGTATGGTATGATGCACCCCGATAGATTGCCTTAAATGGTGTACCCAGATGGAATGTCTCCTTTGATGTAACCAGACAAAAGGCCTTCTATGATGTACCCAAATAGAATGTATCCTATGATGTACCCAGATAGAAGGCCTTCTATGATGTACCCAGGTAGAATGCCTTCTATGGTGTTCCCAGATGGAATGCCTACTATGGCAAACCCAGATGCAGTGTCATTCTGATGTACACAGGTAGAATGCCTTCTATTGTGTACCTTATGGAATGCCTTCTATGGTGTACCCAGACAGAATGTCTCCTATGGTGTACCCAGACAGAATGTCTCCTATGATGTACCCAGATAGAATGCCTTCGATGATGTACCCAGATAGAATGTCTCCGATGATGTACCCAGATAGAATGTCTCCTATGATGTACCCAGATAGAATGCCTTCGATGATGGACCAAGATAGAATGTCTCCTAAGATGTACCCAGATAAAATGCCTCCTATGGTGTACCCAGATAGAATGCCTTCTATGTTGTACCCAGATGGAATGCCTTCTATCGTGTACCCTGATAGAATACCTTCTATGATGTACCCAGATAGAACGCCTTCTATGATGTACCCATATAGAATGCCTCCTATGGTGTACCCAGATAGAATGCCTTCTATGGTGTACCCAGATAGAAAGCCTTCTATGTTGTACCCTGATAAAATGCCTTCTATGGTGTACCCCGATAGAATGCCTTCCATGATGTACCCAGGTAGAATGCCTCCTATGGTGTACCCAGGTAGAATGCCTTCTATGGTGTACCCAGATAGAAAGCCTTCTATGTTGTACCCTGATAAAATGCCTTCTATGGTGTACCCCGATAGAATGCCTTCCATGATGTACCCAGATAGAATGCCTTCTATGGTGTACCCAGATAGAATGCCTTCTATGTTTTGCCCAGATGGCATTCATTCTATGATGTACCCCGATGGAATGCCTTCTATGGTGTACCCAGACAGAATGTCTCCGATGATGTTCCCAGATAGAATGCCTTCTATGCTGTACCCAGGTAGAATGTCTCCCATGGTGTACCCAGAAAGAATGTCTCCTATGATGTACCCAGATAGATCGTCTCCCATGGTGTTCCCAGATAGAATGTCTCCTTTGATGTACCCAGATAGAATGCCTTCTATGGTGTACCCAGATAGAATGTCTCATTTGATGTAACCGGATAGAATGTCTCCTATGTTGTGCTCAGATAGAATGCCTTCTATGGTGTTCCCAGATGGAATGTCTCCTTTGATGTACCCAGATAAAAGGCCTTCTATGATGTACCCCGATAGAATGTCTACTATGATGTACCCAGATATAATGTCTCCTATGATGTACCCAAATAGAATTTCTCTTATTGTGTACCCAGATAGAATGCCTTTTATGGTGTACCCAGATAGAATGCTTCCTATGATGTACTCAGATATAATGCCTCTTATGATTTAGCCAGATAGAATGCCTCCTAAGATGCACCCGGATAGAATGCCTCCTATGGTGTACCAGATAGAATGCCTCCTATGGTGTACCCAGATAGAATGCCTCCTATGGTGTACCAGATAGAACGCCTTCTATGATGTACTCAGATAGAATACCTCCTATGATGTACTCAGATAGAATGCCTCCTATGATGTACTCAGATAGAATGCCTCCTTCGGTGTACCCAGATAGAATGCCTACTGCGTTGCATCTATAAAAGTTGGCTAGTTAGTACGTGTTGACTGAGCTTTCCAAATAGCGCAGCCATCATTACGACCTTTTCTGCTCTTAGGGAACTTGACTGAGTCGAAACAGAAAGTTTGTTTCTCCTTATAGGCAATATTCAAATAAGGCCTGAAAGCATGGTGCTCTCTCATGTTTCACAAAGATGTGAAAAACCCAATGGTACAGTTTGCAGAAAAGTGAATTTTTCCACATGTCTGTATCATAAAAAGCTAGTATGCAGGTACAGCAGGTAATAAAGAAAGTTAATGGAATTATAGCGTTTATTGCAACTGAAATGGCATATAAAAGTCGTGAAGTGTTGCTGCAACTATACAATACAAAAG
Source organism: Chiloscyllium plagiosum (assembly GCF_037043375.1). Lineage (NCBI taxonomy): Eukaryota > Metazoa > Chordata > Chondrichthyes > Orectolobiformes > Hemiscylliidae > Chiloscyllium > Chiloscyllium plagiosum. The sequence goes on along the minus strand of NW_028270149.1, from coordinate 8,091,787 downwards.
TGAAACCACACCTAGTGTTTTGCAAACAATTTTGGTCCCCTTACATGAGGGGGGATGTGGTTGTATTAGATGCAGTTCAGATGAGATTCACTAGATTGATTTCAGAGTCCACCAGTACAGTTGGTGAAATTTGAATTCAATGACAAATCTCCGATTAAGAGTCTAATGATGACCATGAATCCATTGTCGATTGTTGGAAAAATTCACCTGGTTCACTAATGTCCTTGAGGGAAGGAAATTTGCTGGGCAATTACAGTTGGGCAATAAGTGCTGGCCTAGCCAGCAATGCCCTTATCAGGTGACACGGTGGCTGACTGGTTAGCTCTGCTGCCTCACAGCACCAGGGACCCTGGTTTGATTCCAGCCTCAGGCGACTGTCTGTGTGGAGTTTGCACATTCTCCCTATATCTGCATGGGTTTCCTCCGGGTGCTCCGGTTTCCTCCAACAGTCCAAAGCTATGCAGGTTAGATGAATTGGCCATGCTAAATTACCCATAGTGTTCACGGACGTGTAGGTTAAGTGCATTAGTCAGGAGTAAATATAGAATAATAGGGGAGGGAAATGGGTCTGGGAGGGTTACTGTTCAAAGGATCAGTTGGGCCTGTTTCCGCACTCTAGGAATTCTATGGTCCTGTGAATGAATTTTAAAAAGTTGAAGGGTTTTTCTTATGGGGAGAGATTGAGCAGTTTAGACCTATACTCTCTGGAGTTTAGAAGAATGAGAGGAGATCTAATTGAAGTATTTAAGATGTGAAAGGGGTTGACAAAATGTAGAAACGGTGTTTCCTCATGTCAAGGGGCGAATTCAAACTAGCGATTGTCATTTTTGGATAAGGGATAATTTTAGATTCAAAACAGAGATTGCATCTCTCAAAGTGTTGTGAATCCATGGAATCCAGGGAATACCTCAGAGTTTGATAAATACTGGAACATTGAGCAGGCTTAAGGAGAGTTTTGATCTGTAATGGGTGGAATGGTTATGGAGAGCAGGCAGGAAAGTGGAGTTGAGATCAAGTTGCGATCAGTTCTGATCATATTAAATGGTGGAACAAGCTCAAGGGACTGAATTGTCTACTCATGCTCCTTGTTCTTATGTTCTACTCACATATGTTTTTTTAAAACATGTTTGTTTGTGTTAGAATTTCAAGTGTCAGGAAAAAAAGAGGAAAACAGCTTAAGCCGGTTCTAAAAGAGAAAGGAAAAGTACTTGGATGCTGGAAATTGGAAACAAAACCAAGAGAAAATGCTGAAAGGACTCAGCAGGTCTGGCTGCACCTAAACAGGGAGAAACAAGAGTGAATGTTTCATGGTTTCGAATGTCTATTGGATTGAGTTTATCATTACTACCACCAAAGGGAAGAAATAAAAACAGAAATTGCTGGAAAAGCTCAACAGAGTGCGTTGCTGGAAAAGCACAGCCGGTCAGGCAGCATCCGAGGAGCAGGAGAGTTGATGTTTCGGGCATATGCCCTTCTCCCAGCTCCAGCTCCACGCCAGATCTTAGCTCCCAGCCCTGCCAGGTGTTTACTATTCACCCAGAGCTCTCCCTTACTGAGGATGAACGTTCAGACCCCAGTAAAGGCCTCACTTTCATTCCTCTACGCTCCCAGATGAATGAGTACGACACATTCCTGATGAAGGGCTTATGCCCAAAACGTCGATTTTCTTGCTTCTCAGATGCTGCCTGACCTGCTGTGCTTTTCCAACACCACATTCTCGACTTTGAAATTCAGCATTTATAGTCCTCACTTTCTCCTCCTGGAAAAACTCAGCAGCACTGGCAGCATCTGTGGAGAGAAATCAGAGTTAATGTTTAGGGTCCAGTGACCCATCTTGAAAACTAATTCTGATTTCTCTCCACAGATTCTGCCAGGCCTGCTGAGCTTTTCCAGCAATTTCTGGTCTTGTTTCTGATTTTCTGCATTTCTTTCATTTTTTACCGAAGAGAGGAAACTGGAGAAGCACACGAGAGAGAAAGGAATTGATGGTTGTGACATTTGTTTTAGATGATGAAAATGTTGAGAAGAAGCTTGGGTAATCATGGTCATCAGAGTTGGAAGTCCATGTTGAGCCATATTCCAATGTCATTCTGTTAAATGGCTGAAGATAGGATTAGACATTAATGATTGATGACAATGAGCCACAGGAACATGGTTTTTGACTGAAACTACAGTGCTCAATCTGAAACGCCAGTATAAAACTGGAACGTAAATCAGGCCATTGTTCAGATTCTTCACTCTGTCGCAATTTTTTCCAAGTGTTAGACGATTCTGTGCTACGTCTCAGGCACTTATTTCCCTCAGGTTGCAAGACATAAAATTCCAACTGAAATATCTCCTGCGGCTGACTTTCCTGTATTATCTGTCATTAGGACTATCAATGTGCGGACCTTTTATTTTCCTTATGTACAGGCAGGCTCTGACCAAACGGTTTTGTTGCTCCATGATGTTTGAAGTATTTTTTTTTAATGTAGCATTTTTAAATCCTCTTCCAAAGTAATGAAATAGCCATTCAAGCACTATAGCTTGTGAGACACCCTTCATGAATTGATTACTTCATTTTCTAACTTGTGGCAATGAGCAAAAGCATCTTAGAACGGAACAGAAAACATAGATCAGTGCAGCACAGGAACAATGTTGTGCCGAATATGACGCCAATAATCCCTTTTGCCTACTCTTGATATACATCCCTCTATTCCTTGCATATTCATGTGCTTATCTAAAAGTCCCTTAAATGCCCCGAACATATCTGCCTCCACCACCACCTCTGGCATTGCATTCTAGACTCCTACCAGTCTCTTACCCCCTTGCATCTCCTTTAAACTTTTCGCCCTCATCTTAAATGCTCCACTTCCACCTCCCTACCCCACTGAAACAGAGACTTCAACTCTGGTAAATAAGGTCTGACATCGTCTTGTGTGACAATGCTGTCACTTTGATAAGGTTATTTTTGCCCTGGATTTTTTTTTGAAGAGAGTTTGTAAAGGCAGAGGTACTGAACTGGCTACTGAAGACAGTTTAAGTCAACAATTTATGAGGCCTTTAGTATCTCTTTCGAAGCAGTTGTAACAATGGAAGCGGAGTGGCCAGCCCCCACAGATCAGGCTCTCCATTTTTTTTTTAGCTGTGGCAGTCAGAAGCTATTTGGGTCCCAGAATATTTGGAGCTTCAGCAAAATGATTCCTAGTTGCTAGATTCTTTGGAATTCCTCATGTTGTTGTTTCCTCCCAGATTGGAGAACTGCATGTAAGAATCTGTGCCTGAATTTGCCTTTTTGTTTGATTCCTAAAGAAGGGCTTATGCCCAAAACATCGATTCTCCTGCTCCTTGGATGCTGCCTGACCTGCTGCGCTTTTCCAGCAACACATTTTTCAGCTTTTTGTCAAGGGGTATGTTTTTGGGATGTTACTGTAATGAAACAGTTAATTAGTAATAGTTGCTGTATTTATTATTCAGTTAAGTTTTCCAATAGTTAAGATCCTTTTTCTTTTGTTTTTATTATAACTATAGAGTTTTAAATTAACTGCGTTCTGCTTAAGATCATGTAGTTTGGCCAGTCACATCACAGCTGGAACATACACTTCACATCTACCTTTAAAATAAAAAAAAAATTGAGTCTAGGCTATCTCCTTAAAATATTTTCAGGGGGTCTGGTCTGGTTCATAACACTTGTGTGTGAGAGTCTGTTGGTGACCCTGTGAGGTGGCCTCTTGGTGACCTAGTGTGGTGGTCTCTCAGTGACACAGCGTGGTGGTCTCTTGGTGACTCAGTGTGGTGGCCTCTCAGTGACACAGTGTGGTGGTCTCTTGGTGACTCAGTGTGGTGGCCTCTCGGTGACCCAATGTGGCGGTCTCTCAGTGACACAGTGTGGTGGTCTCTTGGTGACTCAGTGTGGTGGCCTCTCGGTGACCCAATGTGGCGGTCTATCAGTGACCAAATGTGGTGGTCTCTTGGTGACTCAGTGTGGTGGCCTCTCGGTGACCCAATGTGGCGGTCTCTCAGTGACCAAGTGTGGCGGTCTCTCAGTCTGGTGTGGCCTCACCACGGTTTTCTAGCCTTGAGGTAATTCCTCAAAGTGCAGTCCCGCTGTGGCCAAGCATCTAAGAAAGGCTGTAATGTTTGAACTTTCTGCTCTATTTATTTATTTTCTGCTAAGTAGTCATAGTACTTTAGTACTTGTGTACTTATGACAATAAAATCAAAATCAAATCAAATTAATGTGAGGTGCGATCAGAGTTAAAACTCAGCCAGGCCCAAGGGCGAGGGATCACTATCCCCTTCACCAACTAGTACTCTGCTAGAAGGTTGGAACCTGTACTGCTTAGAGCGTGCTGCTTTGGGGCCTCATTATCATGTACAAGTCATTCTAGAATCACAACATTGTTATAGAAGGAGGCCATTTAGCCCCATTGTGCCTGCATTGTTCTATTATCTTGTGCCAAACACTTGCCTTTTTACACATTATTTCTATCCAAACAACCATTCAATTCCCTCTCTAATTCCTCCATTGAACCTGCGTCCATCATATTTCCAATCCAGACCCCAACTACTAGCTGTGTGAAAAAGTTTTTTCTCATATTACTGTTGCTTTATTTGCACACCCCTTTGAATCCATGCCCCTCTTGTTCTGGTCTCTATTACAAGCAGGAACAGCTTCCCCCTTTTGACTCTATCTTGCCTCCTGATATCTTGAAAACCTCTAACAAATCTCCTCTCAGCTGCTTTCTGTCTGAGGAGAACAGTCCCAACTTCTTCAGAACTAACGTTCCTCATTCCTGGTAACATTTTTGCAAATTGCTTCTGCAATCTCTCAAACACATTTCTATCCTTTCTATAATGTGATGCACAATTCTCCAGCGAAGGTCTAACAAGTATCATGTGCAAGTTCAACATCACCTTCTTGCTCTTGTACACCAGGCCCATAATAATAAAACCCAGAACACTGTCTGCCTTTTTAACTGCTCTTGTCACCTCTCCTGGCACCTTCAAAGATCTCTACATAAACATGCACATTCACTCATAAGAAAAATGAACATACAAACTAGGAGCAGGAGTAGGCCATCTGGCTCTTCCGGCCTGCACCACCATTCAATAAGATCATGGCTGCACAGAGAATAGTTTGGAACTCCAAAAAGAGTTGGTGAAGTAGGCAGCTAGGTAGCTGATGAAGTTCAATGCAGGAAAGTGTGAGGTGATTCACTTAAGGCAAAGATAGATAGATTTTTGAGCAGTAAACAAATTAAGGGTCATGGCCTACGCTCCACTTACCCACCCTCTCACCATGACCCTTAATTTGTTTACTGCTCAAAAATCTATCTATCTTTGCCTTAAAAACATTCAAAGAGGTAGCTTCAGCTGCTTCGCTGAGCAAGGAATTCCACAACGCTGTGGGTGAAGACGTACCTCCTCAGTTCAGCCCTAAATCTGCTCCCCCTTATTTTGAGACTATTCCCCCCAGTTCCAGTTTCACTTACCAGTTGAAACATCCTCCCTGCTTCTGTCATAGTTTTATATGTTCCCATCATCATTTTATATGTTTCTATAAGATTCCCCTCCTCATTCTTCTAAACTCAGGTCCCTCACCTCCTGCAACACTTTAGAATTGTACCCTTTTCTTAATATTGCCTTTTGAAGTTCTTCCAACCGAAGTGAATCACCTCACACTTTTCTGCATTGAACTTCATCAGCTACCTAGCTGCCTACTTCACCAACTCTTTTTGGAGTTCCAAACTATTCTCTGTGCAGTTTGAAATTCCTCCAAATTTAGTGTCAATAGTCCTTCCTACCCCAGTCCCCTCTTCGGATTCCCACCCCAAATAAAAACTGAAGTGATGCCTCTGAGAAAAGCTCATGGTCTTATACAGGAAGATCTTTAGTAGTGTACTTAAACTAGAATGGAGTCTTGCAGGATTGTGAGGGATGAGCACTGAAGAGTTTATAATGTCATTAGTTCAACTCCCACACCAGAGACCGTAACGTTAGAAACTGTAGAACAAACAAATAGCTGAAGTATGAAACGTACTTTCTTTATTAGTTTAACAAGTTGCTCACTGATTTCAGTTAAACTGTCTGTGCACACAAGATATTAATTCTTGAATATTGCTGAGAAAAGATACATTTTGTTGAAACTGGTGTTGCATCCAACAGAGCAATTGCCAAGAATGCTAATTTAATTGGAAAATAAAAGAATAAATGGTGGTATTCTTGATGGGTCCTGATGGGTGCAAGAGAAAACATTTCAACAAGATGTGCATTTTTTAAGCAATGCCCAAGCTCCGTACTGCCAAATGACTCCAGCCAAACCTCCTCATCACCTTCTGTACATAAAGCAGATTCTCTCAGTTGAGTGCATGGTGTGTGGACCCTGCCAAGTACGGGGCAGGTGGTGTTTGAAGGCTTGGGTTCGGAGTTTTTGTGTTCTTTCCAGTATCGCGACTTTGTTTCTACGTGTTCCTGGTGATGTCTCTCGGTGTGTTCAGTGCCACAACATAGTGAACTCATACACTGTAAAAATTGGCTTTAATGAACGTGTAAATGGCCTCAGGTACTGGTACTCTGCTAGAAGGTTGGAAACTGTACAGACAAGAGTGTGCTGCGCTGGAGCCACATTATCATGTACAATTCAGAAGGATGCCATGCAGCCCAAGAAGCCTGTACCACCAATGCTATTAAACTTTCTTTAACAGGAAACTAGAAGTCTAGTCTAAAGTTCGATGAAAATCCAAAGTACCCATATTGCAATACATCTTGACTTTTATAGTCCCTGCATTCCAATCCAAGGAATTCACAGATACTGAAAACAAAGGAGCCTGTTTGACAATAGCCCAAGCTTTGTGGTAGTGGATGTCCAAACTCTGGTTAACAGGGTCGAATGAAAGAAGGACATCATTTTCCCAGAGGCCTGAAACTTTTCACTGATGAACATATCATTTAGTTTTAATTTTATTCACTCATGGATTCAGCATTTATTGCTCATCCCTTGACAAAGTGGGGATGAGTTGCATTCATGAATTGCTGCAGTCCATGTGCTGTTTCTAGAGACACAATGGCCTGAGGGAGGGAATAGCGATGATGTCAACATGTTGCTTTGATCTATTTGAAGTAACTGTCCTTCCTCTTAAAGACTGTGCAGTGAGGAGGGTGACCTAGTTTGAGACATGGTACCTGAGCCACCAGGAATAGATGTTGGATTTGCTCTCATTCTGCAGGGCCTTGGAATGCAATTGGAGGAGTCTGTGGACCAGATTAACTCAGCAATGTCTTGGATCTCCAAAGACATGAACACCTCCCAGAATAGAGTGACCAACCTCGTGGACAGCCACTTACTGCAGCACCTGCTCTGCTTCCCATTGTATAAAACTCCACATCCTATGGAGGACATTTTACCTCAGCCAGGTCAGTCAGGTCCAAAGTTGGTTAATGGTGTCCAAGGAGAACATGAAGTGACAGGGCAGTTGTATGCATCTTCCAGCATTAGTTGGATGGGATCTCAGCAATTGCCCTAAAAACAAGTACCTCAGATCATCAGACAAGCCCAAGGGCTGAGGTAATGGTGAATGTGGATATAATTACAATGTTCAACAGATGTTTGGGTAAGTACATGAATAAGAAAGGCTTGGAGGGATATGGGCCAGGAGCGGGCAGGTGGGACTTGTTTAGTTTGGGATTATGTTTGGCATGGACTGAAAGGTTGGACCGAAAGGTCTGGTTCTCTGTTGGATGACTCAATGACTCAAGAAAAGGATATAAAACCACAAAACCATAAGTAATAACAACAGGAGTAGGCAGTGTATCTCAGCCCTAAATATATGCAAGGACTCAGCCCCCACAGCTATCTGTAGTGAGGACTTCCAAAAACTCACAGCTCTCTGAGAGAAGACACCCCTCCACATCTCAGTCTGAAATGGGTGGCCCTTTATTTTGACACCATGCCCTTGGTCCTTGACTCTCCATGAGGGGAAATATCCTCTCAACATTTACCCTGCTAAGCCCCTTAAGAATCCTATGTTGCAGCAAAATCACCTCTCATTCTCCTAAATTCCACTGAGTACCATCTTAACCTGTTTAGCCTTTGCTCATAAGACAGTCCCTCTATACCCTGGATCATTCTAGTGAACTTTGACATATGTCCCACATTTCTCTTGTCATTTGTGGCTTCGTCTGACAGAGGGCGCACCTTTGTTCTATGTCCCAGTGATGCGGGACCCTCTGCAGTGGTACAGCAGACCAACCCCAGGGGAGGGCCTTGTCGCTCCATCCAAGATGAGTATAATCATTGCAGGCTTCAGAACCACACAGCCAGAGGCCTGAGCAGCTGCCTCAGTCCGGATCAGAAGGAGGTGAAGCTGCATTAAGCTTCATGCAGTGATCTTTGGATGGCTGAGGAAAGATAGAGTGTAACACTAGGTTCTCAATGGAGATGGATGTGTCATCTCTTATTCCTCATAATCTTCATAATTGCAGCTGATTATTCAATCTAACTTACACTTGTTGCCATCCTGTGATAAACTACATCTTGCTGTGTAAGACGAGTGTCTCTCCTTCTAAGACTCAAGAATAGTTTATCTTTAACCAGAGCCTAGATTAGAGTGGTGCTGGAAAAGCACAGCAGGTCAGGCAGCAACCGATGAGCAGGAAAATCGATGTTTTGGGCAAACGCCCTTCATCAGACTTTGATCACCAGCATTGGCAGTCCTCACTTTTGCCTATCTTTAACCACAGTTACATGGGTTGGTCTTTCAACACAGCACTGACAGGAAGAGCATTGCCACCAATATTTGGTACCACAACATACAAACACCACCACGTTTTCTGAGGCAACAAAGATGAGAAGGCACAACCTAGGAGTGTCCAAATGCAGAGGGCCTTCTATTGGGCTATGGGCATCACTGTGATGCTGTCTTCGTCATCATCTGTCCTTTGAAATGAAGGTGACGCCTTTAAGGTTTTATACTGTAAGAGGTAGAACCCTTAGGAACAGAAGGATCTGGGCGTGCAGGTCCATAGTTCCCTAAAAGTGACAATACAGATCATCAAGGTGAGTGAGATGTCATATGGCATGGTTGGGGTATGGAGTACAAGAGTTGGCAAACCATGTTGCAGCTTTTACAAACCCTCATTAGGCCACATTTGGAGTACTGTGTGCAATTTTGACCGCCACACTACCAGAAGGACATGGAAGCTTTGGAGAGAAGGTTCACCAGGTCGTTGCCTGGTCTCAAGGGCATTGGTTATGAGGAAAGGTTAAAAAGACGGGGATTGTTTTCACTGGAAAGACAGTGGCTGACAGGAGGCATGATAGAGGTCTACACAAGTATGAGAGGCTCAGATAGGGTCGATAGTCAGAGACATTTTCCCAGGGTTGAAGTTTCAATTGTAAGACGGCACAGGTACAAAGTGAGTAGGGGATCATTTAAGGGAGATGTGTGAGGGAAGTTATTCACGCAGAGAGTGGTAGGAGCCTGAAACGTGCTGTCAGAAGAGGTGGTGGAAGCAGGCACATGGGTGACATTTAGGAAGCATCTGAGTGGTTACATGAATAGGGAGGGAATAGAGGGATACAGACTGAATAAGGGCAGGAGTTTGTTTCTAGTTTAGTCAGGGCATGATGACCAACACAGGCTTGGAGGGCCGAAGGGCCTGTTCCTGTCCTGTACTTCTCTTTGTTCTTAGCAGAGGCAGTAATGCAGAGACTCGAACAAACAGCTCTGCCAACCATCCAACCCAAACTCTGGGTCTGCTACGTGGATGATGCCTTTGTCATCACCAAATGAAACAAATTAGAGGAAACCTTCAAGACCATCAATAATACCCTTACTGGCATAAAATTCACTAAGGAGGAGGAAAAAACAACAAACTGCCGTTCCTCGATGTCGTAGTAGAGAGAACAGCCAATGGGGAACTTCAAACCAGCATCTACAGGAAAACAACACATACTGACCAAATATTGAACTACAGAAGCAATCATCCCAACAACCACAAATGAAGCTGCATCAGAACATTATTTCAATGAGCCACCACACATTGCAGCACAGAGGAACTATGAAGAGCAGAGGAAAATCACCAATACCGTGTATTCAAAAAGAACGGGTATCCAATGAACAGAATCTGCCGGTTTCTCAGCAACAAACTCAAACAAATAGACAAAACACATCCAGCAGCCCTGGCCACTCTCCCCTACATCAAAGACATTTCAGAAATGAGTGCCAGATTACTCAGACCCCTTGGCATCATGGTAGCCCACAAACCCACCAACACACTAAAGCAGCAGCTAATGAACTTGGAAGACCCTATACAGACAACAAACAAAACAACAAGTTATTTACAAGATACCTTACAAGAACTATAACGAACACTACATTGGACAAACAGGCAGAAAACTAGCCACCAGGATACAAGAACATCAACTAGCCACAAAAAGACATGACCCACTCTCACTGGTATCCTTACATGTAGATAAGGAAGGACACCACTTCAATGGGACAACACATCCATCCTAGGACAAACCAAACAGAGACATGCACGGGAATTTCTAGAAGCATGGCATTCCAACAAACACATCGACATGGACCCGACTAACCACCCTCTGAGAAAAAGAACAGGAAATGACATCACCAATCCAAGGAAACCTAAACACATAAATAGAAAGCAGACCATGTGGCCAGTGCTTCACTGGAGACTCACTGATGATGTTACCTAGTATGGAGATAAAATCTGAAAATGAACCTTCCAGCTCAGCGAGCAAACCTACATCTGGAACCTCAACCTGAGCTACAAATCTTCTCCAAGCTCAATAACTATAGAATATTTGGTATTAAAACCAGTAGGGAATTCAGGAGAGATGTCTTGAACCAAGGAGTACTGGGGGTGTGGATCAGATCATCAGGGGTGCATGAAGTGGATAGCATAGATACATTTAACTGGAATGGAGTGAATCTCATGTGGGACCAGGAGAGGTGCATCGTACTGATAGTATTCTATCTCTTTGGTGGTCCGTCCAAGTGAAGCTTGCGTTTGCTGAAGGTTGGATCAGTCGGGTTTGAGGTTACTTGCGTGAATCATAGAGGCTGGAATGGGGCTGAATGTTGGGCCGAATGGTCATATTCCATGCTCTACATTCTATGTTATTTCATATGTGTCAAGCAGCCAGAAACCGATCATTAGGTGACAAGAGAACTGTCTCCAGAGAGATAGTTAGCTCAGCCAAGTTAATATGGTGATGCCTGAGGGCCACATTCAGCTGAACAGTGAAGGCCCAACAGGAGTTCAAAAAACAGGTAAGACACAACCCTTTACTCCAAAATATTTGTGGTTTGAAGCCAGAGATAATTTGATTCAACTTGGCTTCTGAAGCATAACATTCTCCCATCTGGCATTTTTGCGAGCTATTGCAATTCGAGTTGAGAGGATCAAGTTAATTGCCTATGATTGATTCGTACTATCAAAATATTTAGAAAGAAAGATAGACAATATTTAGTTGGTAAATTCCATCTTAATTTGACACTTTTTTTCAGCTTGCATATAAAAATAAGGCATGTGTTTAGTTGAATGCTTGAGAGCGTAACTAAGAAATAAATTTAGGAGGTGATTTCTGCTGGCTATAAAACACGAAAAAAAATGTTGGATTAATATGCACATCCATCAAATCCCTCAGAAGCATCTCAAAGCACTTCTCAGGGTATTTTTTTTGTAATTTATTATCTGAAAATGGCATTACTGCTAAGGCTAGAATTTGTCATCCATCCCTAACTACTCGTCAGATGTTGGTGGTTATCTAACTTCACAAATCACTATAACTTCAACTTTACTTTTAATTGCTTCATGGGATGTAGCCAGTGCTGGTTAGGCCAACTTTAATTGCCCATCCCTCATTGCCCTGTGTGATGTTGGATTACTCACAGTGCTGCTAAAGAAAGAATTCCAGGATTCTAGACCAAACCTGGAAGATGACAGTGAAGCATGTTCATCTCACGTTGATGTATGATTTGCAGGGGACCTTGAAGTGGTGATGTTCCCATGTATCTTCTGCCCTGATCCTAATACAAGGTAAACTTAATGGGTTTGAACATAGCTGGTGGAGTAATTGTAAGGGTCACTGCAATGCATCTTGTGAAGATACAGACTGAGCAACAATGGTGGAGGGAGGGAGTTTTGAAGGTGATGGATTGGGTGCCGATCAAACAGGCTGCTTTGAGTATTCTATAACAGTTGTTCTTCCAAATGGTCTTTTGGGAGGCAATTTTACCCATCGCCTAGTGCTGTAGAGAAAGAGGTAATATTTAAACAAAGGACCTCAAAGAGGCCACAGAAAATTGAAGTAATATGGAATCTCTCCACTGACTAGGAACATCACCATTTTGATTATTTTAGTTCATGGTGATGCAGGATTTATTTATTATTCGTGATGACACTGAAGAATATGGTACTACTATGATCTACCTTCTTGAACCGCTTACTGCTTTTGTTCTGCAGTAATGCCCCACGTGCTCAAAACAAAAAGCAAAGTTGCTGGCAAAGCTCAGAAGGTATGGCAGAATCTGTGGAGATAGAAAGCAGAGCTAAAACTTTGAGTCCAGTGACCATTCTTCAGGGCTGATTGTAGCTGGGAAATGGATTGGTATATATGCTGAGGTTTGGGGGGATGGCAGAGTGGGGAGGAGTAAACAATAGGTGGAAATGGAGCCTGGAGAAAGAGAGAAAACACAGGTGAGCAGACAAAGGAATGGGGGACAAAAAAATGGAAATTGCTGGAAAAACTCAGCCAGTCTGGCAGCATCTGTGGAGAGAAATCTGAGTTAAAGTTTTGGATCAAGTGACCCTTCCCCAGAAAGGAATGTGTTAAAAAGTGTGGCGCTGGAAAAGCACAACTGGTCAGGCAGCATCCACGGAGCAGGAGAGTCGACGTTTTGAGCATAAACTCTTGATCAACTTATGCTGAAACGTTGACTCTCCTGCCCCTGGGATGCTGCCTGACCGGCTGTGATTTCCTAGTGCCACACTTTGTGACTCTGTCTCTCCAGCATCTGCAGCCCTCACTTTCTTCTAAGAAAGGAAAGGGTCATGGTCAGGCTGGGAGAATGAATAGTGGTGACCAGTAGTGGCTGACAATGCGTTGGTGTGATAGCTGTCCACGTAATGACGAAGCTTGGTGGTGTGGGGGTTGAGGTAAAGACATGGGAGAAGGTGCTCAGGCCCTGAAATTATCAAACTCAATATTGACTCCAGAAGGCTGCAGGGTCTCCAAGCTGAAGACCTTTTCAAAGCTACTTCTATTTCTGAAGATGAATCACTGGACCCAAAATATTAACTCTGTTTTCTTTTTCATAGATGTTACTAAGTTTCAAGGGTTATACCCAAAACATTGACTTCTCCCCCTCCTGATGCTGCCTGGCTTGCTGTGTTCTTCCAGCCTCCTGCCTGTCTACTTTGGATTCCAGCAGCTGTAGCTTCTTTTGTGTCTAACTGAGTTTCTCTAGCAATTTCTGTTTTCAGTTCAGATTTTCAACATCTGCAGTTCTTTATTTTATACTATCGTGAAACGTTTTGATGGCCGAAGACGACATTTTATTACTGTCTCAGGGACAGTCAATAGATCATCTGCTATTTTTTGTTCGAGGTTGTAACCTCATTTGAAGACTACCTTTCTAATCCTGATTTGTGAGTGCAGTGCCAGGGAAACAGAGGATACAGACTTTCACTTTTGTCTGTCTCCTTCAGGCCAAAGCTCACTGCTATGAAAGGATTGTTAAGTTTGTCATTGTGCAATAAGTTGTTTTCAACATCTTTGTGATCAGAGACCAGTGTGGAGAAGAGATATCCTAATTCTCTAAGAACACTGTTGAAAAAAGGTTTACAAGGATGTTGCCAGGGTTGGAGGGCTTGAGCTATAGGGAGAGGCTGAATAGGCTGGGGCTGTTTTCCCTGGAGCGTTGGAGGTTGACCGAACATTCCAGAAGATTCCCCTGGCCTCGGACTCCTCGAACATTCCAGAAGATTCCCCTGGCCTCGGAAACGCCATTAGCCATGCGGCTGATGCAGCTACCACCCCCACGCTGATTGATGATGTCACTTCTGCCCCCATCATGGCCACTCCCACAGCCACTTCCGCCCCTCACATCATCGCCGATGCCACACGCTCAGTGACTTCCGCCACCCCTACTGCCGTGTCTGCCACCACCTCCGACCCCACCAGCGCCACTCACCTGCATTCTGCTGACACGCCCCCCACAGACCCCACTGTCACTATCCCCACCCCCCAGAAACCCGAAGGGAACACTACCCCTGCTCATGACTCTACCCCCATTCCCCCCACCATCACACCCACTCCAGGTACTGGCTCCGACCCCACTCCCAGCTCTACACCCACACCAGCTCCCAGCTCCCAGCTCTGCCGAGTTTTCACCATCCCCCCAGACCTCCCCCTCACTGAGGACGAACGATCAGTCCTCAGCAAAGGACTCACCTTTGTCCCCCTCCGTCCACGCATCAATGAATTTAATACACGCCGTGACATCGAACAATTCTTCCGTCACCTCCGCCTCCGAGCTTACTTTCACAATCAGGACTCCCGCCCACCTTCCGAGTACCCCTTCGCCCACCTCCAACACACTGCATCCACCTGGACACCCCGCGCTGGCCTATTACCTGCCCTCGACCTCTTCATTTCCAACTGCCGCCGGGACATTAACCGCCTCAACCTGTCGACCCCCCTCCCCTACTCCAACCTCTCACCCTCACAACGCGCAGCCCTCCAATCCCTCTGCTCCAATCCTGACCTCACCATCAAGCCAGCGGACAAAGGGGGCGCAGTGGTAGTCTGGCGCACTGACCTCTACATCGCTGAAGCCAAACGCCAACTCGAGGACACCTCTTCCTACCGCCCCCTTGACCATGACCCCACCCCCCATCACCAAACCATCATCTCCCAGACCATACAGAACCTCATCACCTCAGGAGATCTCCCACCCACAGCTTCCAACCTCATAGTCCGGGAACCCCGCACTGCCCGGTTCTACCTCCTTCCCAAGATCCACAAGCCTGACCACCCTGGCCGCCCCATTGTCTCAGCATGCTCCTGCCCCACTGAACTCATCTCTACCTACCTTGACAGTGTCCTATCCCCCCTAGTCCAGGAACTGCCCATATACGTTCGAGACACCACCCACGCCCTCCACCTCCTCCAAGACTTCCGTTTCCCCGGCCCCCAACGCCTCATCTTCACCATGGATATCCAATCCCTCTACACCTCCATCCGCCATGACCAGGGCCTCTAAGCCCTCCGTTTTTTCCTCTCCAGACGTTCCCAACAGTACCCCTCCACCGACACTCTCACTCGTTTGGCCGAACTGGTCCTCACCCTTAACAATTTCTCCTTTGAATCCTCCCACTTCCTCCAGACCAAAGGGGTAGCCATGGGCACACGTATGGGCCCCAGCTATGCCTGTCTCTTTGTTGGCTACGTAGAGCAGTTGATCTTCCGTAATTACACCGGCACCACTCCCCACCTCTTCCTCCGCTACATTGATGACTGCATTGGCGCCACCTCGTGCTCCTGCGAGGAGGTTGAGCAATTCATCAACTTCACCAACACATTCCACCCTGACCTTAAATTTACCTGGACCATCTCTGACACCTCCCTCCCCTTCCTGGACCTCTCCATCTCCATCAGTGACGACCGACTTGACACTGACATTTTCTACAAACCCCCCGACTCCCACAGCTACCTGGATTACACCTCTTCCCACCCTACCTCTTGCAAAAATGCCATCCCATATTCCCAATTCCTCCACCTCCGCCGTATCTGCTCCCAGGAGGAGCAGTTCCACCATAGAACACACCAGATGGCCTCCTTCTTTAGAGACCGCAATTTCCCTTCCCACGTGGTTAAAGATGCCCTCCAACGCATCTCATCCACATCCCGCACCTCCGCCCTCAGACCCAACCCCTCCAACCGCAACAAGGACAGAACGCCCCTGGTGCCCACCTTTCACCCTACCAACCTTCGCATAAACCAAATCATCCACCGACATTTCCGCCACCTCCAAACAGACACCACCACCAGGGATATATTTCCCTCCCCACCCCTCTCCGCCTTCCGCAAAGACCGTTCCCTCCGTGACTACCTGGTCAGGTCCACGCCCCCCTACGACCCACCCTCCCATCCTGGCACTTTCCCCTGCCACCGCAGGAACTGTAAAACCTGTGCCCATACCTCCTCCCTCACCTCCATCCAAGGCCCTAAAGGAGCCTTCCACATCCATCAAAGTTTTACCTGCACATCCACTAATATCATCTATTGTATCCGTTGCTCCCGATGCGGTCTCCTCTACATTGGGGAGACTGGGCGCCTCCTAGCAGAGCGCTTTAGGGAACATCTCCGAGACACCCGCACCAATCAACCAAACCGCCCGTGGCTCAACATTTCAACTCCCCCTCCCACTCTGCCGAGGATATGGAGGTGCTGGGCCTCCTCCACCGCCGCTCCCTCACCACCAGACGCCTGGAGGAAGAACGCCTCATCTTCCGCCTCGGAACACTTCAACCCCAGGGCATCAATGTGGATTTCAACAGTTTCCTCATTTCCCCTTCCCCCACCTCATCCTAGTTTCTAACCTCCAGCAACTCGATCCCCTGACTTGTCCGGACTTGTCCGACCTGCCCAGCTCCTTTTCCACCTATCCACTCCACCCTCTCCTCCCTGACCTATCACCTTCATCTCCTTCCCCACTGACTTATTGTACTCTATGCTACTCTCTCCCCACCCCCACCCTCCTCTAGCTTATCTCTCCACGCTTCAGGCTCTCTGCCTTTATTCCTGATGAAGGGCTTTTGCCCGAAACATCGATTTTGCCTGTCCTCGGATGCTGCCTGAACTGCTGTGCTCTTCCAGCACCACTAATCCAGAATCTGGTTTCCAGCATCTGCAGTCATTGTTTTTACCTCGTTGGAGGTTGACTGATGACCTTATAGAGGTTCATAATATCATGAGGAGCATGGATAAGATAAATAGACAAATTCATTTCCCTGGGCTGGGGGTGTCCAGAACTAGAGGGCATAAGTTTAGGGTGAGACGGGAACGATATAAAAGGGATCTAAGGGCCAACCTTTTCACACAGAGGGTGGTGCGTGTATGGAATGAGCTGCCAGGGAAGTGGTGAAGGCTGGCACAATTGAGCATTTAAAAGGATCTGGGTGGATATATGAATAGGAAGGGTTTGGAGAGATATGGGCCAAGTGCTGGCAAATGGGACTAGATTAAAAATCACACAACACCAGGTTATAGTCCAACAGGTTTAATTGGAAGCATATTATTCCAATTAAACCTGTTGGATTATGACCTGGTGTTGTGTGATTTTTAACTTTGTACACCCCAGTCCAACACTAGTATCTCCAAATCGGGACTAGATTAGTTTAAGATATTTGGTCGGCATGGACAGGTTGGACTGTTCCTGTGCTGTACATTTCTCTAACTCGATGACTCTATGATATGAAGACAATTTTTTGTTAATTTGATTTGCATCTGCTTTGCTTCACCAGAAACACATCCCAGATTTTAGCATGATTTACAAGTGGGGAACATCAATCAGTGTGAATTTTGGGATTTGAATATTTCAAACAGCCTTTGCCATTTGTAAATAGAGTGGATTTCTATCTTTATTTGAAGCAGATTTAGAATATAGAATGAGTTGGTCTTTTCCCAAATCATTTTCTGCTTCAGTGAGGGAAGCGACTGACTGTTGGGTTGTGGGAAGTGTTCATGTGGCGTGGAGTATTAACTGCCAGCGAGGCCAATTTGTCTTGTTCACTCAGATTGCTCCCTGGATGCTGCAGCTTGCCCTTATCACCAATGTAGGCAATTCCAGAGCCAAGGTAAACATTACAGAGAGAGGAACCATCTGTATCCACTCACTCTGCCAAGACGAAAGGACAAACTCAATGGAAATTTTCAAGTCCTGAGCTTGATAAACCTTTGTTGGGTAAATGTGTCAAGAGAGTTTGGATAAGTGGAATTGCTGTACCGATGAGCTTTGTTGGGTAAATGTGTCAAGGTATTTTGGGTAAATCAAATTGCTGTACTCTTGGGCTTTGTTCGAACTAAGTGACAGAACATG
Organism: Chiloscyllium plagiosum; assembly: GCF_037043375.1. Lineage (NCBI taxonomy): Eukaryota > Metazoa > Chordata > Chondrichthyes > Orectolobiformes > Hemiscylliidae > Chiloscyllium > Chiloscyllium plagiosum. The sequence continues at coordinate 8,073,677 of NW_028270149.1, read as the reverse complement.
CTTGACGAATTCAATGACTTATTCCTGTTATGTCTATGATGCACTTTAACAGTTAATACAGGTCTACAGCTTATTGAAGGTAGACTAATTTCCACATTCGGGCAGCATGGTGGGTCAGTGTTCAGCACTGCTTGCTCACCGTGCCAGGAACCTGGGTTCGATTCTATCCTCAGGTCACTGTCTGTGTGGGGTTTGCACATTCTCCCTGTCACTGCACTGGTTTGCTCTGGTTTCTTCCCACAGTCAAAACAACTGCAACATTTAAAAGGCATCTGGATGGGCATATGGATAGGAAGGGTTTGGAGGGATATGTGCCGGGTGCTGGCAGGTGGGACGAGATTGGGTTGGGGCGCCTTGTCGGCATGGACGGGTTGGACCGAAGAGTCTGTTTCCATGCTGTACGTCTCTATGACTCTTTGACTCTATGTGCAGGTTAGGTGGATTGGCCATGCTAAATTTCCCATAGTGTCCAGGGATGTTGGGGTTAGCCATAGAAAATGCAGGATTATAGGGAAGGGGTGAGACTAGGTGAGATGCTCTTTGGAGAGTTGATGTATACTTGGGCCAAATGGCATGTTTCCACACGTAGGGATTCTATAAAGGAAGTTCCAACTTTTTTTTCTATCGACTCCGTTACAGTATCTGTTAAATGCCTCATTCCATTCATTCTGAAGTAATGTTCCATTATATTGTTGGATCAATGCCTATTTCTCAGCTCCTGATCTTTACATAGCAGTTATGTTTTAAAGAGTAAATTTTACAGAGTCTGCAAAGACATAATTTGACATTTCTGCTAAAATGTAATTCTATTACATACACAGAGAAGTTAAGTTGTCACCTCTGTTTAGATCCATTGTTTGGGAGGTGTTGTTTCGTGTTGACAGCTCTCTCTCTTGTGGTAAGTTGATATCCATTTGATATTTTTTTTTAACCAATCTGCTTCAGTGGGTTTGAAAATCTCCAAGTTGTCCTTTATAAATTCTTTATCACAGATCTGATAAAGTTTGCAAATCTACTATGTTTCACAGATGAATCGTTTTGGATTTTGGGTCAGTACAATGCATGTTGAGGAATAGTTATTAACTGATGGATCTGGCTGCTTAAGATAGCATTTGAGAAGTCTGTGTGATAAGGAAGAAATTTAAAGTTTGAGATGAATTATAAATCCATGTACAGTCTTCCATTGTTATGTCGACTATATTGTTAGTTCTTCAGGTTTGACAGATATTTTTCATAAATTGCTATGGGGCAGATAATGACAGTTACCTCATTTTCTACGTATCAACTTGGCACTGCTTTAAATAAAAATTCCAACTATCTTCCCTCTCTAACCTAAGTAGTTATAGAGCCATAGTGTGATACAGCACAGAAAGAGGCCTTTGGGCTAACTCACTTATTCCAGCCGGGTATCCTAAACTGTTTGCCTGTATTTGGCCCATATCTCTCCAAACTCTTCCTATCCATGTACTGGTCCAGATGCCTTTTAAATGTTGTAATTGTACCAGCGTCTACCACTTCCTCTGGCAGCTCATTCATAAGTTCATAAGATATAGGAGCATAATGAGGCCATTCGGCCCATTGAGTCTGTACTTCCATTTGATCATGGCTGATATGCTCCTCACCCTCATTTGCTGCCTACTCCCCATATTCCTTGAACACATTACCAATTAAAAATCTGTCTAACTCCTCCTTAAAATTACTCACTGTCCCAGCATCCTCTGCATTCTGGGGTAGCGAATTCCACAGATTTCTCCTCAACTCTGTTTTAAATTTGCTACCGCTTATCCTAAGACTATAACCTCTCGTCCTAAAATCCCCCATAAGAGAAAGCATCCGCTCCATGTCTATTTTATCCACACCTTTTGTCATCGTGAATACCTCAATATGATCTCCCCACATTCTTCTAAATTCCAGAGAGTAGAGGCCTAAACTGTTCAATCTCTCTTCATACGACAACACCCTCATCTCTGGCATCAGTTGAGTGAACTTAATTCCATACACGCAACACCCTCTGCATGAAAAGGTTGCCCTTAGGTCTCTTTTAAATCTTTCCCTTCTCACCCCAACCTGTGTCTACTTGTTTTAGACTCCTGTACCCTTGGAAAATGACTTTGGCTATTTATCCTATCCATGCCCCTCATGATTTTATACACCTCTGTAAGGTCACCCCTCAGCCTCCAACGCTCCAAGGAAAACAGCCCCAGCCTATTCAGCCTATCGCTATAACTCAAACCTTCCGTTTTGATGTTTGGTACTTTATGGAACAGGAAGTCCCTGAAAGAGACCAGCAGGAGTGAAATGCCACATCCTAAATTTGTCAAGGTCTGCACCACTAGAGATATCCATATTCAAAAAGTTGTCTTTGGTGTTATATTTTCATCCACATTATAAAGAAAAGTGATTCTGATATCGCTTTTGTGTTTATTAGATGTGAGAAGTCAGACTGAAAGTGTGATTTGAACTAGCCTGCCTGTTAATGAGGAGATAAAGAATTTGCATTCATCCAGTGTCTGAATATCATTTTACAGTCAATGACACTCTTTCTGAGGTGCAGTCATTGTTGGAAAGTGAGCTGATGCTGCAGCAGCCCATTATAGCACAGCAAGCTCCCACAAACAGCAATGAGATAACAATCAGACAATCTGTTTTCACAATGTTGATTGAGAGATAAATATTGGCCAGAACACTGGGAGATCTTCTTCACTCCTGCACCAGAGAGTGTTAGCCCACAAAACACATCCCGACAGCATGGAGGGAAAATAGTATTGACAGTGGTTCACAAAGATGTCATGTTAATGATTAACCAAGAGCCCCTCTGGTCAATGAGATGACATGAATAATCTTGTGGCAGTACACAGAAGGACAAGCAGAGTTTTGTCTTGACCAATATTTATCTCTGAACCAAACTGATCAAAAACTAATCAACAGACCATTTGACCCATTAAGTCATTCCTGTAGAGTAATCATTGAAGATATTTGATTTGATTTATTATTGTCACATACCTGGTACAGTGAAAACTTGTGTTTTGCATGCAGTACAAAGTAATAGGAAAGAACAAGGAACACAATGTTATAGCTACAGAGAAGCTGCACAAAGAGTGAAATCAACATTAAATGAAAACTTTGAGAGGACCATTCAGAACTCTAATAACAGCCTGGTGGAAGCTGTTTTTGAATCTGTCAGATCATGTGTTTAAGCTTTTGTATCTTCTGCCTGATGGAAGAGAGTGGAAGAGATTATGATTGGGGTGGGAGGGGTTTGATGATATTGGCTTCCTCCAGAGGTGACAAGCAGTGTAGATGCAGTTCATGGATGGAAGATTGGTTTGCGTGATGGACTGGGCTGTGATCATGACTCTCTGTACAGGTGCAAGATCCTTTGTCTGAAATGCTCGGGACCAGCTGTTTTTCAGAAATCGGAATTTTTCGGTTTTCAGAATGTGACAGTTTTGCAGCGAAATTTTTTAAAATCTTACCGAAGAAACAGACTTCTAATTAAGAATGTGCTTGGCCATGAACCCCCCATATCACATCTGAATGACACACATCGAGTTGGTGTGGAGTTGGGTTAACTCCCCCTCCCACTCTGCCGAGGACATGGAGGTCCTGGGCCTCCTACACCGCCGCTCCCTCACCACCAGACGCCTGGAGGAAGAACGCCTCATCTTCCACCTCAGAACACTTCAACCCCAGGGCATCAATGTGGACTTCAACAGTTTCCTCATTTCCCCTTCCCCCACCTCACCCTAGTTCCAAACTTCCAGCTCAGCACTGTCCCCATGACTTGTCCGGACTTGTCCTACCTGCCTATCTTCTTTTCCACCTATCCACTCCACCCTCTCCTCCCTGACCTATCACCTTCATCCCCTCCCCCACTCACCCATTGTACTCTATGCTACTTTCTCCCCACCCCCACCCTCCTCTAGCTTATCTCTTCACGCTTCAGGCTCACTGCCTTTAGTCCTGATGAAGGGCTTTTGCCCGAAATGTTGATTTTACTGCTCCTCGGATGCTGCCTGAACTGCTGTGCTCTTCCAGCACCACTAATCCAGAATTAATTATTTACTCCCCAAGCAACCTTGTTTATGAGAAAAGAACTTCACAAAAAAAACTTCGGATTTCGGAGCTTTTCAGATTTTGGATGTTTGGATAAAGGATCTTGTGTCTGTAGTTGGGCATTGCATTTGGCTGTACCAAGGTGTGATGCATCTGGACAGTATGCTTTCTATGGTGCATCTGTAAAAATTGGTCAGAGTTTCCACAGACAGGTTGTATAGATACAAAATCATATAGAAGGCATTTCAGATAATTAGTAACAGAATTAGAGGAGAAAAAAGAGGGGAAAAAAAAAGTTGTCCACATAGCGTGTCGTTATAATTTGGAACGTGCTGCTGTTAAAAGAAGACAGACTCACTCACGTTTAAAACAGGATTGCCTGACCATCTCCTCAGAAGAAGACATGTGCAAGGTTCTGGAGAAAATGCAGGGCGAAGGAGTAATTGCTCAGTGGTTGCTCCCCCCCTCCACCTTCACCCTTTGAGCACAGATAAAATGTTGTGAGTGGCCTGGTTTTACACTAAAAGATTCAGTGAGTCAGCGATTTCACTCCATGAGCTGATTCATGCAACGAAGCATTTTTGACCCACTTTTCTGACCACAGTGCAACTTGAGCATCATTATGTATCTGCATATTAACTGATCAGGCAGGTTATGGAGCAGCTGTTTGCTTGAGATACTCTTTGGCTGATTCTACTGAAACTTTGCAGTACAAACATAACTGTCCCAGAGCAGTGGACCCTTCAGGACTCATAGAAAATACTGCTTCATTAACCAGTCTGTCAAATAACACAAGTGCAGATTGGAATTTAATAAACATGGCCGGCCTGACCGCAGCAATTCAAGAAAGTAGTCGGGAGAGTATTCCTGGCACCAGCTGCACAATACCAGTCAGTAATGAAACTGAGAGTTTTCACCTTTTGTGTCAGATGGCAGTGTTTGGAACTTTGTCACTGTAATCTTTGCCGCTAATCAATCAGCAATATATACATCTATTTCTTGGAAGTACCTATCACAACCTTGAAGACTGCACATCCACTTAGTTGGTCCCCAGCTGGTATGGCAGAAGATATTAATTGTCACCCTTACGTGTCCTTTAACCAATATTTACAACATATGGTCTCATCATTATCACATTGCTTTTTGGTGGGATCTTGCTAAGTGTAAAGTGGCTGCTGCGTTTTCTACATTACAATAGTTTAATAATGAAAATAGTTCAAAAATAATTCAATGAACTGTAAAGCAATTTGGTGTGTCTTGGGGATGGTAAAATGCACTCTGTAAATTTTTCCCCTTCTGATTTTAGAATGATCTGTAAAAGACTTGTGAGGAGGGCAGAGAAGTTTAAGAAAGCAAAATAGCGTCATAAAGTCATACAATGTAGAAATGGCCCTTTGGCCCATTGAGTCTGCACTGACAATGGGTGACAAGCTTGCACACAAAACATAGTTCCAAATTCTGAAAGAACTGCAGATGCCGTAAATCAGAAACAAAAACTGAAGTTGCTGGAAAAGCTAACAAGTCTGGCATCATCTTTGAAGAGAAATCAAAGTTAATGTCTAAGGTCCGGAGGTCCTTTCTCAAAACCCTTCCTCATAGTTCCATCTTCCATGCCTTCCTGATATCCAATCGTGGCTATTCCCATGCTTTGCTCACAAGCCTCCTATCTTCCACTGTGCCTAAATGTGAGCTCGATCACATCTCTGTCCCTTACATCCAAACTCGTACCAAGTCCTGTTAACTGAGTACCCACTGACCTGAAAGGACTAGTATTGTACAATTCTCCTTCATGATTTCACCACATGATCTCGCTCTTCCTGATGACTGTAATTTCTCCAGCCTCATGACCCTCTGAAATCTCTATGATCCTTCAATGCTGAACCATACACATATGTGTTTCTGAGTGGTCCTCCATCATATCTATGTCATCAGATGTCAGGAGCCTAAACTCTTGATCTCCTCCGTACACCTCTCTGCATCTCTATTTCACCTTCCTCCTTCAAAACATTCTTTAAACCTTACATTTTTCATCCTGTTCATGGATATCTGTCCTAAGATTAGATTAGATTCCCTACAGTGTGGAACCAGGCCCTTCGGCCCAACCAGTCCACACCGACCCTCTGAAAAATAACCCACCCAGACCCATTTTCCTCTGACTAAAGCACCTATCACTACGGGCAATTTAGCATGGCCAATTCACCAGACATGCACATCTTTGGACTGTGGGAAGAAACCAGAGCACCCGGAGGAAAGCCACACAGACACAGGGAGAATGTGCAAACTCCACACAGACAGTCACCCGAGGCTGGAATCGAACCTGGAACCCTGCTGCTGTGAAGCAACAGTGCTTACCACTGAGCCTTTGTGCAGCCAGATCTCCACAACTGATTTGAAGTCGAATTTTCCTTACTAATTGGGTGGCTCAGTGGTTAGCACTTAGCGCCAGGGACCCAGGTTTGATTCCGGCCTCGGACAACTTTATGGAGTTTGCACATCCTCCTCTTGTCTGCGTGGGGTTTTCTCTGGATGCTTTGGTTTCCTCCCACAATCCAAAGATATGTAGGCTAGGTGGATTGGCCATGCTAAACTGCCCATAGAATCTCAGGATGTGTAGGCTAAGTGGATTAGCCATGTGGAATGCAGAGTTAGGTGGATGGAGTGGGTCTTGACTGGGATGCTGTTTGGAAGGTCAGTGCAACTTGAAGTGCTGAATGGCCTGCTTCCACACTGTTGGGTTCTATGAATTGCTTCTGCACTTTCTGCACTTTACTATATTAAAGGCACTGTGAATTATTGCTGTACCTCATAGATATTCAGGTTCCCTCAGGTACCTATCTAGCAATTATTCGTCCTTTGTTTTCTTATTCAGTCAGGGGATATAGATATCACTGGCTGGGTCAGCATTTATTGTCCATCTCGAATCACCCACGGGGCAGTTAAAAGTCAACCCCATTGCTGTGGGTCTGGAGTCATATGTAGGCCAGACCAGGTAAAGATGCAGGTATCCTTCCCTCAAGGATATCAGCTGTGTGGTGAATCCTAACTGCGCTCTGGTCAGTTAACGATTGTGAATAATGCTGACCCAGCCAGTGATAGCTACAGTTCCTGAATGAATAATAATAAAATAAAGACTAAGAATTCCTAGACAGGACATCAGTGAACCAGATGGGTGTTTTGTTTTTACTGACAGTAATTGACAATGGTTATACGGTTGCCATTAGATTATCCTTTTTACTCCAGATTTCTATTCAAATTTCACCAACTGCCATAGTGAGATTCAAAACCTCACATTGCCAGAAGATAAGCCTGGGGTTGTGGATCATGAACCCAGTGATGTTGCCACCTCATCATTGCCTCGCCTTCTTGAAGGAAAGTTATAATCGCATGATTTTTCAGTGCAGCAGCAGCACCTCTTCCCAGCAACCGCAACTTCCTGACTCCAGCAGCTCCCCAGAGCTAACAGTGAAAAGAGGAGGTAGTTAGTGAAGAGCAGAAAGAAAAGGAATGAGAGGCAGAGAAAGACGCCCTGATCTCATTGAGGAGAGAGAGAGAGAGAAAGAGACAAGCTGAGGCTACATTTGCATTAGGCCCAATGTCATATCAGACTCTGGGTATCACCAACTTGCAGCTGCATTTGAACAGTTTGCTGTTTGGAGATAGTGAGGACTGCAGATGCTGGAAAGTCAGAGTTGATAAAGTGTGAAGCTGAAAAAGCACAGCAGGTCAGGCAGCATGAGGGGAGCAGGAGAGTCAAAGTTTCATTTCGGAACCTTTCATCAGGACTCCTGATGTTTGCTGTTGTCAACCGTGCTGTTTTGTTATTTCCCTAATCACCCTGTTCAGAGATATTATGACGCAAGGAGAAAATGGGATTTTACTGTGGACCTCCAGGCTCAGAGACAGGGACTTTATTCCTCTAAACGTCACTTGTGTACAGGCTACTGAACCTCTCCTCAAAAGACAATCACAGGATTAACCTACTGTATTATCTCTGAACTGCCTCAAATGCCAGTATATCTTAGTTAAACATAATTACCATTATTAGAAGCCAGCGATGACACATCCCTCCTATCATGTGAGATGGTCTGATTCTCCATCAAACAACTGTGTGATATTAAGTGGAGCGAATGTAAATTCAACATTATTTTTTTCAGAACTATTACCTTATTGTACAACAGCTCTCTCAGTTTCAATTATATCCATATTCTTAGAAGAATTGCTGAGGGAGGCCATTCAGTCCATTAAGCCTGGGCTACCTCATTCGTTGAGCTATCCAATTAGGCCCACTCCCTATCCCCAAACTCCTTCAATAATCTTATCCACCATTCCCCTTAAAGTGTTTACCCAATCCTCTTCATAAAGTTACCACTTAATCTGAATCCTGCAATATTTCAGACTGTTCCCTCCTGATCACAACAACTCAATGTGTAAAACATTGCTTCCTCAGGTCATCTCCGGTTCTTTGAGCACCTTAAATCCGCAGTCTTCAGCCATTGGGAAACAATATCTCCAAGTATACTTGATGAACACCTTGCGTGATTTTTAACAACTTTCATATCCTTCTCTGCTCTGAGGAAGACAACCTCATTTTTTCCAGTCAATGCGTATAATTGTCACCCCGGTACCATAGAATCCCTACAGTGTGGAAGCAGGCCATTCAGCCTATCAAGTCTACACTGCCCTTCTGAAGAGCATCCCATCCAGATGAACCCTAACCCCTGTAACTCTGCATTTCCCATTGCTTCTCCACCTAGCCTGCACATCCCTGGATCCGACTGGGCAATTTGTTGTGGCCAATCTGTCTAACCTGCACATCTTTGGATTGTGGGTGGAAACAAGGCACCTGTAGGAAATCCACAAAGAAGCAGGGAGAATGTGCAAACTCAACACAGGCCTCACCCGAGATTGAAATCGAACCTGGGTCCCTGGCGCTGTGAGGCAGCAGTGCTAACCACTGAGCCACCATGGTGTCCCAACCTAGTAAATCTCACATTCACACTAAATTGGGATCCAGAATGCAACACAATGTCTGAGCTGAATGCTAATCAATATTTAATGAGAATCTCTAAAATGGATTCTATTACTGAGCAGCTTCCCTTGCCTGTGGGTTTGCAGTCACTGTAATTTTATTAAAGGTTGCGTTGTAGCTGAGAGAACAAATGTAATAATGACAATGGAAACAATTGTGAAAGACTAATCTATGTGAAGAGATACTGACCTATGAATGGTAATTAGGTCCCAAATCCATCTTATTCAATTGAGGTGTTATTTTCCCTTAAAATTTTAGGTTTACCAGTTGTTGGAACCTTTTAGGTCTTTCCTTGTGTATCTTCACATTCATGGATAGATTCTTCCCCACCAATAAACAGTCAATTGTTCCGAAATATTATTATTTGTCCACTAATTAAAGGGTGAAAACATTGATTATCAGAACTTGCTTAAACTTAGAATCATACAATCCTTCTAGTGTGGAAACAGGACATTCAGCCCATTGAATCCACACCGACCCTCTGAAAAGCATCCCACCCAGACCCTTCCTTATCCCCATAACCTTGCATTTCCCATCACTAATCCATGCCACCTGCACATCCCTGGACACCATGGGACAATTTAGCATGGGCAATCCACCCTAACCTGCATACCTTTGGACTAAGAGGAAACTGGAGCACACGGAGGAAATCCATGCAGACACGGGGAGAATGTGCAAACTCCACACAGACAATTGCCCGAGGCTGGGAATTGAACCCAGGTCCCTGGCACTGTGAGACTACAAGAGGTTTTCTCCTCTGCCTCATGGTTTAAGGGTTACCAACTTTATTGCTGATGCTGCATCATAGATTGTTTTCTTAAGCCGTGAGTTGCTTTCCGATCTGAAGGCCTATGTTCCCTTCTCCTTACAACAGGCCCATATGATTTTCATCAAAGTCAGATGATAAATTAATGCCAGAGGCAAACCCATTCCAGTTGCTCAGCTCAGAATGAGTTCACATCATTACTTTCAAAGTCTCCCAGCAGGGCATTGAAATCAACTTCACATTTGGAGATTGTTAGTGTTGTTTTTTCCCACAGCTTCAGATGTAATGTATTGTTAGGCTTCTTTGGAAACTTGTTCTATATCTATAGTTCAGTATTTTATTGTGAGCAATGTTTTTCAGATATGAATTCTTGGGAGATAGGTATCACTGAAAGGGGATGGGTGTAATACTGAGGTGGCCAATGTGTGGCATTTATCATTTATCCCTGGGTGCCACTCAGAAAGCTTCTTGAACAGCAGAGGTCCACCTGGCAAAGGGGCACCCTCATTGTTGTTAGTTCGCAAATTCCAGGGATTTTAACCAAGTGACAGATGGACACCCAGTCAGAATGATGGAAACCTGCTACTGTGATTAGATTAGATTCCTTACAGTGTGGAAACAGGCCCTTCGGCCCAACAAGTCCACACTGACCCGCCGAAGCGCAACCCACCCATTCCCCTACATTTACCCCTTTTACCTAACACTACGGGCAATTTAGCATGGCCAATTCACCTGACCTGCACATCTTTGGACTGTGGGAGGAAACCGAAGCACCCGGAGGAAACCCACGCAGACACAGGGAGAATGTGCAAACTCCACACAGTCAGTCGCCTGAGTCGGGAATTGAACCCGGGTCTCTGGCACTGTGAGGCAGCAGTGCTAACCACTGTGCCACGTACTTGTTCCCAGGAACAGCATTGCTGATTAGAATGCTATTTACTGCCTGTCCTGAATTGTACCAAGGAGCATTTAAGGTCAACCACATTGTTGTGGGTGTGTAGTCACATACAGACCACACCAAATAAGAACAGCAGATTTCCCTTTCCTAAAGGGTATTAGTGAACCAGGTGGGATTTTATGTGAGTGGTTATATTTGTCATCAGGCAAACATTTTTATTCCTTTTGTTTATTGGATTCAAATTTTATCAGCTGTCACTGAATGATTTAAACCCATCTCAACAGAACATGAGTCCAAAGTTCTGGATTACTCATTTAGTAACCTCACTGCCTTTCAGTAGCACAGTTCTCCCCCTGTCAATATTTACCCTTCAACCAACATTTCGAAAAAGCAATATATTTGATTCTTATCTCACTGCTGCTTGGGTGACATTGCTGTGCACAAATTATTTGCTACATTACAACAATAAAAAAACATGAAAATATTTGTTTGACTCTAAAATGATGTGGATCAAAGATGTGATACAAATAAAAATTCATACATCTACAAGTGCTCAGTAATATTGAGTAAGAGTGACCGGTTGGAGGTTCTTTGTGAACTCTCACAGAACAAAGACAATCCATATGGATAAATCACATTTACTTCACATTTACATTGACACCTTCCTGCTTTAGAACTAAGTTGTTATCCCATCACACCCAAAAACATGGCATTTAAATAATGCTAAAACTGATTTGAATGACCAAGGTCTACTGTGAAGCGGGTGGCTTCCCAACTGACAATAACAGCACTCTCTTACTCACCGTAACCTACTTATCATAACCACACACTCTTACTCACTGTAACCTACTGACCATAACTGCACAGTCTTGCCCACTGTAACCTACTGACCACAACTGCACTGTCGTGCCCACTGTAAACCTACTGACCATAACTGCACAGTTTTAACCACTGTAACCTACTGACCACAACTGCACACTCTTACTCACTGTAACCTACTGACCATAACTGCACAGTCTAACACACTGTAATCTACTGACCACAACTGCACTGTCTTACCCACAGTAACATACTGACCCTAACTGTCTTACGCACTGTAACCAACTGATCATAACAGCACTGTCTTACACACTGTAAACTACTGATCCTAACTGCACTGTCTTACATATGGTAACCTACTGACCATAACTGCACTGTCTTACCCACTGTAACCGACTGACCACAGCTGCACTGTCTTACCCACTGTAACCTACTAACCAACACTGCACTGTCTTAACCACTGTAACCTACTGACCATAACTGCTTTGTCTTACCCACTGAAATTCGACTGACCACCAATGCACTGTCTGATCCACTGTAACATACTGACCACAACTGCACTGTCTGACCCACTGTAATCTAATGACCACAACTGCACTGTCTTACCCACAGTAACCTACTGACACTAACTGCACAGTCTTACGCTCTGTAACCAACTGATCATAACAGCACTGTCTTACACAATGTAAACTACTGACCCTAACTGCACTGTCTTAATTTGGAGATGCCGGTGTTGGACTGGGGTGTACATAGTTAAAAATCACACAACACCAGGTTATAGTCCAACAGGTTTAATTGGAAACACACTAGCTTTCGGAGCGTCGCTCCTTCATCAGGTGATTGTCACCTGATGAAGGAGCGTCGCTCTGAAAGCTAGTGTGTTTCCAATTAAATCTGTTGGACTATAACCTGGTGTGTGATTTTTAACTTTGCACTGTATTACGTACTGTAACCTACTAACAATAACTGCACTGTCTTACCCACTGTAACCGACTGACCATAACTGCACTGTCTTACCCACTGTAACCTACTGACCACAACTACACTGTCTTACCCACTGTAACCAACTGACCACAACTGCACTGTCTTACCCACTGTAACCTACTGACCACAACTGCACTGTCTTACCCACTGTAACCTACTGACCACAACTACACTGTCTTACCCACTGTAACCAACTGACCACAACTGCACTGTCTTACTCACTGCAACCTACTGACCATAACTGCACAGTCTTACGCACTGTAACCTACTGACCACAACTGCACTGTCTTTCCCACTGTAACCTACTGACCACAACTACACTGTCTTACCCACTGTAACCTACTGACCACAACTGCACGGTCTTACACACTGTAACCTAACTGATCACAATTGCACTGTCTTACCCACTGTAACCTACTGACGACAACTGCACACTCTTACTCACTATAACCTACTGACCATGACTGCACAGTCTAACGCACTCTAACCTACTGACCACAACTGCACTGTCTTACCCACTGTAACCTACTGACCTTAACTGTCTTATGCACTGTAACCTACTGACCACAGCTGCACTGTCTTACCCACTGTAATCTACTGACCACCACTGCACTGTCTGACCCACTGTAGCATAATGACCACAACTGCACAGTCTTACGCACTGTAATATACTGACAACAACTGCACTGTCTTACCCACTGTAACTTACTGACCATAACTGCACCGTCTTACCCACTGTACCTACTGACCACAACTACACTGTATTACCCACTGTAACTTACTGACCATAACTGCACCATCTTACCCACTGTAACATACTGACAACAACTGCACTGTCTTATCCACTGTAACTTACTGACCATAACTGCACCGTCTTACCCACTGTGCCTACTGACCACAACTACACTGTCTTACCCACTGTAATTTACTGACCATAACTGCACCGTCTTACCGACTGTAACCTACTGATCACAACTACACTGTCTTACCCACTATAACCTACTGACAATAACTGCACTGATTTACCTACCGTGACCTACTGATCCTAACTGCGCTGTCTTACACACTGTAAACTACTGACCACAACTGCACTGTCTTACACACGGTAACCTACTAACCATAACAGCACTGTCTTACCCACTGTAACCTACTGATCATAGCAGCACTGTCTTACACACTGTAATCTACTGACCACCACTGCACTGTCTGACCCACTGTAAAATAATGACCATAACTGCACAGTCTTACGCATTGTAACCTACTGACCACAACTGCACTGTCTTACCCACTGTAACCTACTGACCACAACTGCACTGTCTTACCCACTGTAACCGACTGACCATAACTGCACTGTCTTACCCACTGTAACCTACTGACCACAACTGCACTGTCTTACCCACTGTAACCTACTGACCATGACTGCACAGTCTAACGCACTGTAACCTACTGACCACAACTGCACTATCTTATCCACTGTAAACGACTGACCACAACTGCACTGTCTTACCCTCTGTAACCTACTGACCACAACTGCACTGTCTGACCCACTGTAACATACTGACCACAACTGCATTGTCTTATCCATTGTACCTACTGACCATAACAGCATTGTCTTCCCCACTGTAACCGACTGACCACAACTGCACTGTCTTACCCACTGTAACCGACTGACCATAACTGCACTGTCTTACCCACTGTAACCTACTGACCACAACTGCACTGTCTGACCCACTGTAACATACTGACCACAACTGCATTGTCTTATCCATTGTACCTACTGACCATAACAGCATTGTCTTCCCCACTGTAACCTATTGGCCACAACTGCACTGTCTTACACACGGTAACCTACTAATCATAACAGCATTGTCTTACCCACTGTAACCTACTGATGATAATTGCACTGTCTTACTCACTGTAACCAACTTACCACAACAGCACTGCCTTAGTCACTGTAAACTACTGACCATAACTGCACTGTCTGACCCACTGTAACATACTGACCACAACTGCACTGTCTTGCCCAATGTAACGTACTCACCATAACTGCACTGTCTTACCTACTGTAACCTACTGATGACAACTGCACTGTCTTACTCACTGTAACCAACTGACCACAACAGCACTTTCTTACTCAGTGTAAACTATTGACCATAACTGCACTGTCTTACCCACTGTAACGTACTGATCATAACTGCACTGTCTTATCCACTGTAACCTACTGACCACACACAAACATTCCTGATGAAGGGCTTATGCTCAAAACATCGACTCTCCTTCTCCTCGGATGATGCCTGACCGGCTGTGCTTTTCCAGCACCACACTCTTTGACTCAGACATTCATTGGAGTTGAGAAGAATGAAAGGTGATGTTCGTGGAACATATGAGATTCAGAGGGATTTGGATGTTGAGAATATGCTTCCTCTTGTCTGGGAATCTAGAACTAGAGGATCAGTTTAAAATTGAGGGAGCTCCCTTTGAAGATGGTGATAAGGAGACCTTGCTTCAGTTGGGGGTCCTTAATGTTTGAAATTCTCCACAATGGACAGTAGTGGAGGTTGGGTGACCCAAAACTGAATTAGTCAACTTTGTGATTTCTAAGACCATAAAATATACGATGTGAAGGAATTGTTTCCCTCAGAGAGTATGGAATTCATGGAATTCTTGACTGCAGAGTGTTGTTGAGGCTGGGTCATGAAACATATTTCATTCCGAGAGAGAGAGATTTTTAATCATTAAGGGAATCAAAGGTTATGGGGAAAAGTCAGGGAAGTGGAGTTGAGGATTATCAAGTCAGTCACAGTGTCCATTGAATGATGGAACAGACTCAATGGGCTGAATGGCCTGTATCTGTGCGTGAATCAATTATCATGATTAGGTTACTTACAGTGTGGAAACAGGCCCTTCGGCCCAACAAGTCCACTCTGACCCTCCAAAGAGCAGCCTTAAAAATAATTAAATATTCTGTCCTCACTGCCTTTTGAGGTAGGGAATTCCAAAGATTCACAAATCTCTCAGAGACAAAAACATTTCCTCATCTCCGTTACAAATGGGGCAGCCCCTTAATTGTTAAACCGTGACCCCTGGTTCTAAATGCTCCCTCAAGAGGATCCTTTTCACATCCTCTCAGTCCGGTGCCCTGCGGACTTTTTATGTTTCAATTAAGTCAGCTCTGATTCTTCCAATCTCTAAAGGAATCCTCATAAGGCGTCTGCTTATTCCAAGTCCATACTAATTATTGGCAACACCAGACACAATAGAACAAATGAATGATTTCTATCACCCTGACTAGATTCCCCAGGCACTGTAAGGAAAGGAATATTGTTTTAAGCGAAACTCACAATTCAATTTTTCAGACTATCCAATGGTCAATGATTTCAACAAAGTGCAAGATGTTATTTGCTTTAGGCGGCTGTGTAGAACATGGGCTGAACCTTACCAGCATACTCTGCAAGGCTAAAAAGCTTTCAATGTCAAGGAACTTGCTAAAAGCTGCAGGCTGTTTTCTCAGATAAAAAAGATCACTGGACTGTGTTGAGAAACAACATTTTCAGACTTTGATGTATCTTCTGAGCGACACAAGAATCATAAAATAGGGTTAAAACTGACAAACAATCAGCTTTCAAAGATCTAAAAACATAAAAACTGAATAAGTGGGCTATAGGCTAACAGTGTATGCTCCACCATTCTCTCAGATCATGCCTCCCCTGACTGCGAACATATCTTCTATTGTCTATACCTGAGGTGGCACGGTGGCTCAGTGGTTAGCACTGCTGCCTCACAGTGCCAAAGACCTGGGTTCAATTCCTGCCTCGGGCAACTGTCTGTGTGGAGTTTGCATATTCTCCCCGTGTCTGCGTGAGTTTCCTCCGACAGTCCAAAGATGTGCAGGTTAGGTGAATTGGCCATGCTAAATTGCCTGTAGTGTTAGGTGTAGGGGAATGGGTCTGGTAGGGTTGCTCTTTGGAGGGCCATTGTGGACTTGTTGGGCCGAAGGGCCTGTTTCCACACTGTAAGTAACCTAATCATGATAATTGATTCACGCACAGATTCAGCCCATTAAGTCTGTTCCATCATTCAATGGACACTGTGACTGACTTGATAATCCTCAACTCCACTTCCCTGACTTTTCCCCATAACCCTTGATTCCCTTAATGATTAAAAATCTCTCTCTCTCGGATTGAAATATGTTTCATGACCCAGCCTCAACAACACTCTGCAGTCAAGAATTCCATGAATTCCATACTCTCTGAGGGAAACAATTCCTTCACATCGTATATTTTATGGTCTTAGAAATCACAAAGTTGACTAATTCAGTTTTGGGTCACCCAACCTCCACTACTGTCCATTGTGGAGAATTTCAAACATTAAGGACCCCCAACTGAAGCAAGGTCTCCTTATCACCATCTTCAAAGGGAGCTCCCTCAATTTTAAACTGATCCTCTAGTTCTAGATTCCCAGAAAAGAGGAAGCATATTCTCAACATCCAAATCCCTCTGAATCTCATATGTTCCACGAACATCACCTTTCATTCTTCTCAACTCCAATGAGTGTCTGAGTTAAAGAGTGTGGTGTTGGAAAAACACAGCCGGTCAGGCAACATCCGTGGAACAGGAAAGTCGACGTTTCGAGCATGGGCCCTTCATCAGGAATTATTGTGTGTGTCGGGGCGTGCCCAAGGGGGCTGAGAAATAAATGGGAGGGGATGGGGCTGGGGGAAGGTAGCTGGGAATGCAATAGGTGGATGAAGGTGGCGGTAATGGTGATAGGTTGGAGAGGAGGGTGGAGCAGTTAGGTGGGAAGGAAGATGGACAGGTAAGATGGGTCAAGAGTGTGGTTGGAAGGTCACAGGGCAGAAGATGAGGTTTTTTTTTTAGATTACATTACAGTGTGGAAACAGGCCCTTCGGCCCAACAAGTCCACACCGACCCGCCGAAGCGAAACCCACCCATACCCCTACATTTACCCCTTACCTAACACTACGGGCAATTTAGTATGGCCAATTCACCTGGCCCTGCACATCTTTGGACTGTGGGAGGAAACCGGAGCACCTGGAGGAAACCCACGCAGACACGGGGAGAACGTGCAAACTCCACACAGTCAGTCGCCTGAGGCGGGAATTGAACCCGGGTCTCTGGCGCTGTGAGGCAGCAGTGTTCTTCCTGCAGACATCAGGTGGTAAGGTTTTGGTGATGGAGAAGGCCCAGGACTTGTATTTCCTTGATGGAGTAGGAGGGGGAGTTCAATGCTGCAGTCTTTCCCCATTTAAACAATATTGCAATGTGCTCTTTCAACTAGTCGAAGTGGATAGTTTCACACATTCTCTCATTATACATTTTGGGCCTTTTACTGTGTATTATTTAGATGCTAATGTAGAAGCATGAGGCAAATTGAAGGTTTTTTTAAGCCTGATAAAAAATTGGAGTTGGATACAAAGAATATCCAGACACAGTGTGCATTGTGAGGCTGTTGGAAATCCAGTTATAGAGAGGTTGAATGCTATGCAGTTTATTTGGAGGAGAGAGACGAAATCACAAGCTGGTCTGATATGCAGTATATGGTGATGATAAATTAAATTACATTTTATTGTTGTGCATACTCAATTAGGAGGGAGGCAATGGCTGGAATGTTAATCCAGAGATCCAGGTAATGCTCTGGGGTCCTGGGTTCTAATCCTACTGCAGCAGATGATGGAATTTGAATTTGATAAATATTTTCAGTTAAGAGTTGAATGATGACAATGAATTGACTTTTGGAAAAATCCAGCTGGTTCACTAATGCCCTTTAGGGAAGGAAGTCTGCCATCCTTACCCGGTCTGGCCTATATGTGACTCTAGACCCACAGCAACGTGGTTGACTGTTAACTGCCCTCTGGGCAAACAGGGATGGGCAGTAAATACTGGCCTAACCAGTGATGCGCTTGTCCCATGAATGAATTTTAAAGTACAGGAGTACCATAAATGTGCTCAAACTCACCTTTCTACAGCGCATCTCAAGTACAAAGATACCCAGCTACAAAATCTGAGGGTATAAAGTAGAAAAATAAATAAAGCAAAAAGTTTAGATTAGATTCCCCAGAGTATGGAAACAGGCCCTTCGGCCCAACAAGTCCACACTGACTCTCTGAAGAGTAATACACCCAGAACAATTCCCCTACCCTCTATTTACCCCGACTAATGCACCTCAACACTATGGCCAATTCAGCTAACCTGCACATCTTTGCATTGTGGGAGGAAACTGGAGAGGTAACCCACGCAGACACGGGGAGAATGTGTAAACTCCACACAGTCACCTGAGGTGGGAATCAAACTGGGGTCCCTAGCGCTGTGAGACAGCAGTGCTAATCACTGAGCCACTGTACCACTCACCTTGGCACTCCTTCGTAAGTGGTTGGCCCTGGGCAGGATTCAGGCTCTTCTGCCCCAACACTGAGACCAACACCATCAGGAAGCAGTCAGTCAGCCTTGAGTCGCTTTGCCACGCTGGCCTCTATCGATGACACCACCACCACGAATCCACCCTGAGCCGATGTCGGAAACGTAGTCACCAGGAATCTGCTGAGTCCCTTGCCAGGTACTGGGCCCAAACCCAACTCCCTGCAGCACGGCCAGAGAGCAATCTGCATCAGATAGGGCCTGGAAAACCTCAAAGCCATCCACGGAAGGTCATTAAAAGGTTAAAGTGAAAACAAGGCTGAGAAAGATGTTAAAAGGTAAAAGGAGACAGAACAGAAGAGGCAGGAGCTTGCATACTGTGCTGCTACTCTGCCTCCATCTCTCAGTTAAGATATTAATTCTTTTGCATGCCTGAACAACTTCTCCTTGTAAAATAAAAACTTAAAGTACTGTGGATGCTGTCAATCAGAAAAAAACCCAGAAATTGCTGGAAAAGCTCAGTGGGTCTGCAGCAGAAAAATCAAAGTTAATGTTTGGGGACGAGTGACCCTTCCTCAGAACTTTCCTTGTATAAGTTTAAATCTATTGTTTTCCGCACTTTAAGCACTTCAACCACTTTATGTGTTAAATATACTTTACTCAAATGTTATTGTCGGTGAGGCGGACAAATGGACACACAATTTGATTTGTGCTTCAACTTGGTTTTATGAACAAAATATTCCTTATTAAAAATTCAATGTCAGCATTTCCCAAATTCCCATAATATTTCCTTTCTTTCTTGCTCTATCTGTCTGAGAAATGATATTACCCACAATGCTCCTTGTGTTTGAGCTGATTCTTTAGAATCCCCTTCTTCTCTAGCATAGGACTGGCTCTCATCTACAAAGGTGGGACTTTCAGGTCCAGGCTGATCTTCTCCTGGGTCTTCTTGGGTTGCTGCTTGATCTTCCTCCACGAGTCTTCACTGCACGTCTTCGCTGAAGATGTGGCTTCCAGGGCTATGTTTCTCTCCCCCTCGCCCCGCACCTTCCAGAATGTTTGTGGCCTTTGGCCAATAGAGTCATGAGCTGGGTTCAAATGATCCAATGGGGTCGCACCAACACCCTTCACTGTTGCCATGCCAGTGAGGTGTAAAATGCACCTCCTCAGGCATTGGCTGGAAGTCAAGGTGCCAGAAAGTCTGATCGATACTTCTCCAAGATACAATCCTCAGGCTGATCGTAACTGGTTCCCCTGACCCTTTGTGACCTCTTTGACCTTGGTTTCCACTGACCCCTGTAGCCAATAGCTGCTGGCTGCTATTTAATTTAGTTTGGGCCTATTTTCTATTAGGCCCAATTCTTCCAGCGGTGAGTCAATTTACAATGTTTAATTTTAGGCTTGTGGTCACTTGACCACATTACTTTTGGGCTGAACTGCTGCTTTAAAATTTTGCACAGTGTTGAAACCTTTTGAGTGAATCATATAACTCACACAGACGTTTAAAGGATATTTGCATAACAACAATATTTCCATACCCATGCCTTTCTGCACAGTTGTAACAAGGAAGGATTTGGATACATGAAGCTTTTAATGCAAGTTTAAATGAATATATTAAGGACTTAGATGCCAATGAGCTCATTTAGATGCTGATAGACTTTAAATTTCAACTAAAACTCAGAGTTGCTCGCTTGCCTTAATGAGCCTCTGACAGCTCCCGTGTTACTGGGTCCAGGTTATTTGGAAGGATGTAGGGAAGACATCTTGAGTTAGGTATCATGTGACCCACTGGATGGGCAGGCTGCTAATGGAGACTCAGTGATCCAGTTACCACATCCCCTCTCCCCCCACCCCTGAGCTAAGCTGCCATCCAGATGGTGATGTGGAGAGGAGCAAAATTTCCCCCACAGGTAAATCAGTAACGAAGTGTCAATTGAGTGTTGTAAAAATTCAACTGACCCTAAAAAGAACACTGCCCATGCCAAAATGAGACTGGCGTGAGTGGCTGGGCAGCCATTTTAGAAGGATGCTTCTTAAATGGCAGGAAAGAGCGTGCATGTAATTTTTAGAGGGTGTTCTTATGTCATTTCCCTGAAAATTAAAACTCTCCCTTCCTTCTCACTCACCTGCTCTGAAAAAGCTGTCCATTATCCTCCCGACCTTGGGTCCTCTCACCAATGCCTCCCCTAGCTTTCCACGTTTAAGCTGAGCCTGGACTTACCCTGCTCCCAGACTTGTACTACCTTCTTCCTGTGTCTTCCTCCAGAGCTATAGTGCCCAATGCTGAGACCAAGGAGCTTGGGCGGTAGTGCCAGAGGGTGAGCTGCACAAGTCTCACAAACTCACAAAACTAACCCACCCTGATTGCAATGCATTTCCCTTCCGGAGGGGAGAGGGGTAAGTGTGGATCGCAAGTTGTTCAACACCCTACCCTACCCCACCCCACCGACCCCATTCCACCCCACTCTACCCCACCCGACACCACTCTACCCCACCCCACTCTACCCCATCCCAACCACTCTACCCCACCCCACATCACCCCACTCTACCCCACCCCAACCAACCCCACCCCACACCACCCCATCCCACCCTATACCACCCTACCCCACCCCACCCCACATCACCCTACCCCACTCTACCCCACCCCACCCTACCCCACCCCACTCTTCCCCACCCCACCCCATATTTTTCCGCTCCTTGGTTTTATTTTCCTTTCTCCTTGTGAACAGATTTGGACAAAACATTGAAGTCGACATTGGGAAGAGAAACTGGTGAAAGAGAAATGAGTGAAGCAGCGAATCTCTGAAACCGTGGAGTGGGTGAGAGGGATACATGGAGGGGATATGTGTAACATGTCAGTTAGCTCTGTTAGCTGGGTGGCTGGTTAATGATGCAGGGTCAGATACTACACTCGTAAAGATTACCAAAGGTCCAGCCTTGTATAATTCACTTCTTGCCTGAGGCCATCCAGTTATAGAGATGGACAACACAGAAACAGACCCTTCAAACCATCTCACCCGTGTCGACTTAATATCCTAAGTTAATCTAGTTCTAATTGGCAACATTTGGCCGATGTGCCTCTGAATCCTTCCGATTCATATACCCATCCAGATGCCTTAAAAATGTTGCAATTGTACCAGCCTCCACCACTTCCTCTGGCAGCTTATTCCATACACGTACCACCCTCTGTGTGAAAAAGTTGCCCCTCTCACCTTAAACCTGTGCCAAATAGTTTTGGATGCCCCCACCCTCGGGAAGTGGTGACCCTTGGGTTAAGCTGATCATCTGTTGTGTTTCTCTCTTGGGATGATGGTGACTTTACCTTTTACTTAAAAATTGTCAGTCAAATTCATTGAAACACTAAGATTGGGAAATATAATATATTCTTCACATTTGTTTTGTCAATGAAGATAAGCAATAACAATTAAACCAAAGGAATCTGTTGATAACAATCACTCTACATCTGAGTGATTGTTATCAAGTTTGATCTCACTATCTGTTTGCATAATCTGCTTTTAAATACTAGAAATACAAATGCAAAACGTATACATGTCCAGCTCACTTCCTTTTATTATAATAATTGTATTGAACTATAGAAATTAAATATTGCTGAAAAAAGACACATTTTGATAAAGCTTTTTGTTTCACACTCATCAGGACATTTTGCAAGAATACAAATTCAAAGGGAAAACCAACACTGATATTGGATTAGAGGAGGGTGTAGATTGGTTGAAAAGTGAACTCCGATTGGTAGATTTTTGTCATGGTGAATGCACTGTTTCATCATATTTGACAGATAACAGCCGGGCAGAATATATTTTGTCAGGAGTGTGGTGTATGAATTTCAGTGCCAATGTGATGCCACATATGTAGACAAGGGAATCATACCAAACAGCACATCCTTTGGCTTTTCACACAAGCAAGTTGCCGACTACACTCAATCAGCCCACACTTGCAAAAAGCATGTTTGATTCTATAATTGGTCAACACTTGCTGGATAATACAGAGAGTGCAGATTGTCAGTAAGGCTCACAATGTGCAGCTCATCACTACCTTTTCAAGGGCAACTAGAAGGAGGCAATAAATGCTGGCCAGCGAGCGACACTTACACCCCACTAACACACACAATTATACAAGAACATGGTATCACCAGTAAAGTGATGGAAGGGGTCATTAACAGTGCTATCAAGCAGCACCAGCTCAGCAATAACCTGCTCAGTGAAGCCCAGTTTGGGATCTGCCAGGGCCACTCAGCTCCTGACCTCATTACAGCCTTGGTTCAAAACATGGACAGAAGAGTTGAATTCCAGAGGGTGAGGTGAGAGTGACAGCCTTTGACATTAAGGCTGCATACAACCAAGTGTGGCATCAAGGAACCCAAGCAAAATTAGAATCAATGAAAATCTGGGCAAAACTGTCCGGTGATCAGAGTCATACCTGACACATAGGAAGATGGTCATGGTTGTTGGAGATCAGTCATCTCAGCTCCAGAACATCTCTGCAGGAGCTTCACAACAGTTCCTTTTCTTTTTCCTTCCTTTATTCTCTCTTTTTTGCAGTATTTATTTTCTTCCCCACCACCCTCCAAATTTTTCACCTATCCTTACCGGGAGAAAGGAGTCAAGGGAGATCAGGCACAAGCAGAGAACAGGTGGGGACTGAATGCTTAGGCCGACTTCTGCAGCAGCAACAGCAGAGTGAGTATGGGTCAGGCAGTGTCCCAGAGAGACAGCAGAGTGAGCACAGGCCGGGCTGTGTCCCAGAGTGACAGCAGAGTGAGCACAGGCCGGGCTGTGTCCCAGAGCGACAGCAGAGTGAGCACAGGCCGGGCTGTGTCCCAGAGCGACAGCAGAGTAAGCACAGGCCGAGCTGTGTCCCAGAGCGACAGCAGAGTGAGCACAGGCCGGGCTGTGTCCCAGAGCGACAGCAGAGTGAGCACAGGCCGGGCTGTGTCCCAGAGTGACAGCTGAGTGAGCACAGGCCGGGCTGTGTCCCAGAGTGACAGCAGAGTGAGCACAGGCCGGACTGTGTCCCAGAGTGACAGCTGAGTGAGCACAGGCAAAGCTATGTCCCAGAGCAACAGCAGAGTGAGCACAGGCAAAGCTATGTCCCAGACTGAGAGCAGAATGAGCACAGGCCGGGCTGTGTCCCAGAGCGACAGCAGAGTGAGCACAGGCCGGGCTGTGTCCCAGAGCAACAGCAAAGTAAGCATAGGCCGGGCTGTGTCTCAGAGCGACAGCAGACTGAGCACAGGCCGGGCTGTGTCCCAGAGCGACAGCAGAGTGAGCACAGGCCGGGCTGTGTCCCAGAGTGACAGCAAAGTAAGCATAGGCTGGGCTGAGTCCCAGAGCGACAGCAGAGTGAGTACAGGAGAGGCTGAGTCCCGGGATGACAGCAGAGTGAGCACAGGCCGGGCTGTATCCCAGAGCGACAGCAGAGTAAGCACAGGCCGAGCTGTGTCCCAGAGCAACAGCAGAGTGAAGACATGCCGGGATGTGTCCCAGAGCGACAGCAGAGTAAGCACAGACCGAGCTGTGTCCCAGAGCGACAGCAGAATGAGCACAGGCCGGGCTGTGTCCCAGACTGAGAGCAGAATGAGCACAGGCCGGGCTGAGTCCCAGAGCGACAGCAGAGTGAGGACAGGCCGGGCTGAGTCCCGGGATGACAGCAGAGTGAGCACAGTCCGGGCTGTGTCCCAGAGCGACAGCAGAGTGAGCACAGGCCGGGCTGTGTCCCAGAGCGACAGCAGAGTAAGCACAGGCCGGGCTGTGTCCCAGAGCGACAGCAGAGTGAGCACAGGTAAAGCTTTGTCCCAGAGCGACAGCAGAGTGAAGACATGCCGGACTGTGTCCCAGAGCGACAGCAGAGTAAGCACAGACCGGGCTGTGTCTCAGAGTGACAGCAGAGTGAAGACAGGCCGGACTGTGTCCCAGAGCGACAGCAGAGTGAGCACAGGCCGGACTGTGTCTCAGAGCGACAGCAGAGTGAAGACAGGCCGGGTTGTGTCCCAGAGCGACAGCAGAGTGAGCACAGGTCGAGCTGTGTCTCAGAGCGACAGCAGAGTGAGCACAGGTCGGGCTGTGTCCCAGAGCGACAGCAGAGTGAAGACAGGCCGGGTTGTGTCCCAGAGCGACAGCAGAGTAAGCACAGGTCGGGCTGTGTCTCATAGAAAAATAGAAAAATACAGCGCAGTACAGGCCTTTGGTCCTCGATGTTGTGCCGATCCAAGCCCACCTAACCTACACGAGCCCACTATCCTCCATACGTCGATTTTGCTGCTCGTCGGATGCTGACTGAATTGCCGTGCTCTTCCAGCACCACTAATCCAGAATCTGGTTTCCAGCATCTGCAGTCATTGTTTTTACCTCACTATCCTCCATATGCCTATCCAATGCCCGTTTAAATGCCCATAAAAAGGGAGAGTCCATCACTGCTACTGGCAGGGCATTCCATGAACTCACGACTCGCTGAGTAAAGAAACTACCCCTAACATCTGTCCTATACCTACCACCCCTTAATTTAAAGCTATGCCCCCTCGTAATAGCTGACTCCATACGTGGAAAAAGGTTCTCATGGTCAACCCTATCTAAATCCCTAATCATCTTGTACACCTCTATCAAGTCACCCCTAAACCTTCTTTTCTCCAATGAAACAGCCCCAAGTGCCTCAGCCTTTCCTCATACGATCTTCCTACCATACCAGGCAACATCCTGGTAAACCTCCTCTGCACCCGTTCCATTGCCTCCACATCCTTCCTATAGTATGGCGACCAAAACTGCACACAATACTCTAGATGCGGCCGCAACAGAGTCTTATACAACTGCAACATGACCTCAGGGCTCCGGAACTCAATTCCTCTACCAATAAAAGCCAGTAGCCATATGCCTTCTTCACAGCACTATTTACCTGGGTGGCAACTTTCAGAGATCTGTGTACATGGACACCAAGATCCCTCTGCTCATCCACACTACCAAGTATCCGACCATTAGCCCAGTACCCCATCTTCTTGTTACTCTTACCAAAGTGAATCACTTCACACTTACCTACATTGAACCCCATTTGCCACCTTTCTGCCCAGCTTTGCAGCTTATCTATATACCGCTGTAACCTGACACATCCTTCCTCACTGTCAACAACTCCTCCGACTTTCGTATCATCCGCAAACTTGCTCACCCAACCTTCTCGCCCCTCCTCCAGGTCATTTATAAAAATGACAAACAGCAATGGCCCCAAAACAGATCCTTGCGGAACACCGCTAGTGACGGCACTCCAAGATGAACCTTTACCATCAACTACTACCCTCTGTCTTCTTCCAGCCAGCCAATTCCTAATCCAAACCTCCAACTCACCCTCAATGCCATATCTCCATACTTTTTGCAGTAGCCTACCATGGGGAACCTTATCAAATGCCTTACTAAAATCCATATACACCATATCTACCGCTTTACCCTCATCCACCTCCTTAGTCACCTTCTCAAAGAATTCAATAAGGTTTGTGAGGCACGACCTGCCCTTCACAAAACCATGCTGACTATCCTTGATCACATTATTCCTATCCAGATGTTCATAAATCCTATCCCTTACAATTCTCTCTAAGACTTTGCCCACAACAGAAGTGAGACTCACCGGCCTATAGTTACTAGGGTTATCCCTACTCCCCTTCTTGAACAAGGGAACCACATTTGCTAGCCTCCAGTCTTCTGGTACTACTCCTGTAGACAATGAGGACATAAAAATCAAGGCCAATGGCTCTGCAATCTCCTCCCTTGCTTCCCAGAGAATCCTAGGATAAATGCCATCAGGCCCAGGGGACTTATCTACTTTCACCCTTTCCAGAATTTCCAACACCTCTTCCCTACATACCTCAAAGCCATCCATTCTAATTAATTGTGACTCAGTATTCACATCGGCAACAATGTCCTGTTCCTGAGTGAATACTGACGAAAAGCATTCATTCAGTGTCTCCCCAATCTCTTCAGCCTCCACAAGCAACTTCCCACTACTATCCTTGACTGGACCTATTCCTACCCTAGTCATTCTTTTATTCCTGACATATCTATAGAAAGCCTTAGGGTTTTCCTTAATCCTACCAACTAAGGACTTTTCATGTCCCCTCCTTGCTGCTCTTAGCTCTCTCTTCAGAAAATTCCTGGCTACCTTATAACTCTCAATCGCCCCAATTGAACCTTCACGCCTCATCTTTACATACGCCGCCCTCTTCCCTTTAACAAGGGATTCCAATTCCTTATTTAACCATGGCTCCCTCACATGACCCTTTCCTCCCTGCCTGACAGGTACATACTTATCAAGGACACTCAATAGTTGCTCCTTGAACAAGCTCCACATATCAATTGCGCCCTTCCCTTGAAGCCTACTTTTCCAAGCAACGCCATCTAAGTTGTGCCTCACCGCATCATAATTTCCCTGCCCCCAGCTATAACTCTTGCCCTGTAGTGCACACTTATCCCTCTCCATCACCAGAGTAAAAGTCACCGAATTGTGGTCACTGTCCCCAAAGTGCTCACCTACCTCCAATTCTAACACCTGGCCTGGTTCATTACCCAGAACCAAATCCAGTATGGCCTCACCTCTTGTTGGCCTGTCCTGTCAGGAAACCCTCCTGCACACATTGGACAAACACCGACCCATCTAACGAAGTTACACTTGCAGCTATAGCTTTCCCAGTCAATATCTGGAAAGTTAAAGTGCCCCATAACAACCACCCTATTACTTTCACTCTTCTCCTGAATCATCCTCGCAATCCTTTCTTCTACGTCTCTAGGACTATTAGGAGGCCTGTAGAAAACTCCTAACAGGGTGACCTCACCTTTCCTATTCCTAACCTCAGCCCAAACTACCTCAGATGGCAAGTCTTCATCCATCGTCCTTTCCACAGCTGTAATACTATCTTTGACAAGCAATGCCACACCTCCCCCTCTTTTACCCCCACCTCTGACCTTACTAAAATATTTAAACCCTGGGACCTGCAACAGCCAATCCTGTCCCTGTTCTACCCATGTCTCTGTAATAGCCACAACATCGAAATCCCAGGTACCAACCCACGCGGGAAGTTCGTATACTTCTTGCATTGAAATATACACATTTCAAGCCACTTTCCTGTTTACAGGCTCCCTCCTTTGAGATTGATGCCATGTTCCTAACCTCCCTACACACCAGGTCCTCCACCCTAAAGCTACAGTCTAGATTCCCATGCCCCTGCAAAGTTAATTTAAAACCCCCCAAAGAGCACTAGCAAACCTCCCCCCAAGGATACTGGTGCCCCTCAGGTTCAGGTGTAGACCATCCTGTTTATAGAGGTCCCACCTTCCCCAGAAAGAACCCCAGTTATCCAAATACCGGAATCCCTCCCTCCTGCACCATCCCTGTAACCACGCATTTAACTGTTCTCTCTCCCTATTCCTCGACTCTCTATCACGTGGCACGGGTAACAAACCAGAGACAACAACTCTGTTCGTTCTAACTCTGAGCTTCCAACCTAGCTCCCTGAAAGCCTGCCTAACATCCTC
Source organism: Chiloscyllium plagiosum (assembly GCF_037043375.1). Lineage (NCBI taxonomy): Eukaryota > Metazoa > Chordata > Chondrichthyes > Orectolobiformes > Hemiscylliidae > Chiloscyllium > Chiloscyllium plagiosum. The sequence continues at coordinate 8,045,224 of NW_028270149.1, read as the reverse complement.
AGCCCTCTTCCTCCCTATGTCGTTGGTGCCAATGTGGACCACGACTTCGGGATCCTCCCCCTCCCCCTTAAAACACGATCAGAGACATCACGTACCCTTGCACCTGGGAGGCAACACACCAAACGTGAGTCTCTCTCACCCCCACAAAACCGTCTTTCTGTGCCCCAAACTATCGAGTCCCCAATTACTATTGCTCTGCTCTTCTCCACGCTTCCCTTCTGAGCAATGGGGACAGGCTTCGTGCCAGAGGCCTGAGCCCCATTACTTACCCCTGGTAATTCGTCCCCCCCACAAGTATCCAAAACGGTATACTTGTTCTTGAGGGGAACGGCCACAGGGGGTCCCTGCACTGGCTGCTTCCTCCCAGTCCCCCTCACTGTCACCCATCTGTCTGCAATCTTTGGAGTTCCTACTTCCCTAAAGCTCCGATCTATGACCCCCTCTGCCTCCTGAATGATCCTAAGTTCATCCAACTCCAGCTCCAGTTCCCTAACACGGTCTTGGAGGAGCTGGAGATGGGTGCACTTCCTGCAAGTGTAATCAGCAGGGACGACCATGGCACCTCTCACCTCAAATATGTTGCAAGAGGAACATTGCACTGCCTTCACTGCTATCCCTCTAAAAGTAACCTTTTAAAAAAAAACTAGGTCCAAGAATAGAACAAGCAAAATGCAGCACTTACCTACTTACCACAACGGGTCTTATTATTAGGTTAGAGGAGGAGGGCAGGTGGGAGGCACTACCTCTGTAGTGCCTCGGGTTCCTCTCCTGCACGCTTTTATAGGGGAAAAAACCTACTCAGAGTGACAGCAGAGTGAAGACAGGCCAGGCTGTGTCCCAGAGCGACAGCAGAGTGAAGACAGGCCGGGTTGTGTCCCAGAGCGAAAGCAGAGTAAGCACAGGTTGAGCAGTGTCTCAGAGCAACAGCAGAGTGAGCACAGATCGGGCTGTGTCTCAGAGCGACAGCAGAGAAAGCACAGGACGGGCTGTGACCCAGAGCGACAGCAGAGTGAGCACAGGCCGGGCTGTGTCTGAGTGACAGCAGAGTGAGCACAGGCCGGGCTGTGTCCCAGAGTGACAGCAGAGTGAGCACAGATCAGGCTGTGTCTCAGAGCAACAGCAGAGTAAGCACAGGACGGGCTGTGACCCAGAGTGACAGCAGAGTGAAGACGGCCGGGCTGTGTCGTAGAGTGACAGGAGAGAAAGCACAGGTCGGGCTGTGTCTCAGAGCGACAGCAGAGTGAGCACAGGCCAAGCCGTGTCCCAGAGCAACAGCAGAGTGAGCACAGGCCAAGCCGTGTCCCAGAGCGACAGCAGAGTGAGCACTGGATGAGCTGTGTCTCAGAGCGACAGTAGAGCGAGCACAGTCTGGGCTGTGTCCCAGAGTGACAGTAGAGTGAGCACAGTCCGGGCTGTGTCCCAGAGCGACTGCAGAGTGAGCACAGGCCGGGCTGTATCTCAGAGCGACAGCAGAGTGAAGACAGGCCGGGCTGTGTCGTAGAGCAACAGCAGAGAAAGCACAGGACGGGCTGTGTCCCAGAGCGACAGCAGAGTGAGCACAGGCCGGGCTGTGTCCCAGAGCGACAGTAAAGTGAGCACAGGGTGGGCTGTGTCCCAGAGCGACAGCAGAGTGAGCACAGTCCGGGCTGTGTCCCAGAGCGACAGTAGAGTGAGCACAGTCCGGGCTGTGTCCCAGAGCGACAGTAGAGTGAGCACAGTCCGGGCTGTGTCCCAGAGTGACAGCAGAGTGAGCACAGGCCGGGCTGTGTCGTAGAGCAACAGCAGAGAAAGCACAGGACGGGCTGTGTCCCAGAGCGACAGCAGAGTGAGCATAGGCCAAGCCGTGTCCCAGAGCAACAGCAGAGTGAGCACAGGACGGGCTGTGTCCCAGAGCGACAGTAAAGTGAGCACAGGGTGGGCTGTGTCCCAGAGCGACAGCAGAGTGAGCACAGTCCGGGCTGTGTCCCAGAGCGACAGTAGAGTGAGCACAGTCCGGGCTGTGTCCCAGAGCGACAGTAGAGTGAGCACAGTCCGGGCTGTGTCCCAGAGTGACAGCAGAGTGAGCACAGGCCGGGCTGTGTCGTAGAGCAACAGCAGAGAAAGCACAGGACGGGCTGTGTCCCAGAGCGACAGCAGAGTGAGCACAGGCCGGGCTGTGTCCCAGAGCGACAGTAAAGTGAGCACAGGGTGGGCTGTGTCCCAGAGCGACAGCAGAGTGAGCACAGTCCGGGCTGTGTCCCAGAGTGACTGCAGAGTGAGCACAGTCCGGGCTGTGTCCCAGAGTGACAGTAGAGTGAGCACAGTCCGGGCTGTGTCCCAGAGTGACAGCAGAGTGAGCACAGTCCGGGCTGTGTCCCAGAGTGACAGCAGAGTGAGCACAGTCCGGGCTGTGTCCCAGAGTGACAGTAGAGTGAGCACAGTCCGGGCTGTGTCCCAGAGTGACAGTAGAGTGAGCACAGTCCGGGCTGTGTCCCAGAGTGACAGTAGAGTGAGCACAGTCCAGGCTGTGTCCCAGAGTGACAGCAGAGTGAGCACAGTCCGGGCTGTGTCCCAGTACGACAGCAGCAGGAAAATCCAGAGTCCCAGAGTGATGGCAGCAGGCGAATCCCCAGTCCTGGAACGACATGAGGTGAAGAGAAACCTGTTACAGTGAGAGTTAGCTTGTTGCTGCTGAGTGCTGATAAGGAGCAGGCTGGAAGCTGCCATGATGTGGGACAGTTGGAGGACTGGGGTCAGGTGCCTCATGCTGAGCTGCTGCTGTTTGGAATTCTTACTGGACTGTAATGTCAACCCCTTTCCGCAGTGTTGTAACTACCTCATTTCTAACACATTCTCAGACACTGTAAGTAAAGCTATTGCTTTCGTGTTAATCATGTTTTGTATAACAGCACCAGTTTTTTAATCTGTTCAGTTTGTATGTAGGTACTTGTACCTAAGTTGTCACTATTAAAGGCAGCCATTGTAAAAACTTTTCAAAGTACTCCTGTACTTCTGTAATGGAGTACAAGTGACAATAAAGGATATTCAATATTCAAATGGAGTTTAATTTGGATAAATATGAGATATTGTATCTTGGTAATGCAAACAAGGACAGGGCTTATACAATTAATTGCAAGGCCCTGTCTAGTGTTGTCAAACACAGAGACCTCGGGGTTCAGATACATAGTTCTTTGAAAGTTGCATCTCCAGCGAGACAGGATAATTAAGAAGACATTTAGCCTGTTTGTCTTCATTGCTAGACCACTGAGTATAGGACTTTGGATGTCATGTTGAGTTTGTGGAGGGGTTTTTGTCAGGCTGCTATAGGAAGGATATTATTAACTTTGAGAGGGTTCAGAAAGGATTTTCAAGGATATTGTTGGGACTAGAGGGTTTGAGTTAGAAGGAGAGATTAGATAGGCTGGGCTTGGTTTCACTGGACTGTTGGAGGTTGAAGGGTGACCTTGTTGAGATTTAAAAAATGATGGGGGGCATCGACAAGGTGAATCACAAAGATCTTTTCCCTAGCGTATGGGAGTTAAAAACTAGCAGGCAAATTTTTAAGGTGAGAGGAGAAAGATATAAAACGGACCTAAGGGGCACCTTTTTTCACATAGACGGTGGTTTGCATATGGAATGAACTGCCAGAGGAAGTGGTAGATAGGTACTATTACAAAATTTGCAAGACATTTGGACAAGTACATTAATTGGAAAGGTTTAGAGGGATATGGATAAAACACAGGCAAATGGGACTAGTTTAGTTAGAAAACTTGGTTGGCATAGACTAGTTGGATTGAAGAGTCTGTTTCTGTGCTGTCTGACTCTCTGACTCTATGACACTCTGGTTCCATAAGGTGATTAATGGGGATTTTCACTGATGACTGCACAATGTTCAGCACCATTCACAACTCCTCAGATACTGAAGCAGTCCATGTTCAAATGCAACAAATTCTGGACAATATCCAGGACTGGACTGACAAGTAGCAAGTAACATTTGTGCCACCAAATGCCAGACTATGACTATCTCCAAGAAGACACAATCTAACCACTGCCCCTTGACATTCAATGGTGTTACCATCACTGAATCTCCCACTATCAATATCCTGAGGTTACTATTAACCAGAAACTCAACTGGGCTCACCACATAAACACAATGGCTACAACAACGGGTCAGCAGCTTGGAATACTACAGTGAGTAACTCACCTCCAGACTCCCCAAAGCCCGTCCAAAATCTACAAGACACAAGTTAGGAGGGTGATGGAATACTCCCTGCTTGCCTGGATAGGTGCAGGTCTAACAACACTCAAGAAGCTTGACAAAGTCCAGGGCAAAGAAACCCCCTTGATTGGCATCACAGCCACCATTGACACTTAGTAGTACTGGTGCAAGCTATTCACAAGATGCACGGCAAGAATTCACCAAAGGTCCTCAGACAGCACCTTCCAAACTCACGACCACTTCTATCTAGAAGGATAAGGGCAGAAAATACATGGAAACAGCATCACTTTCAAGTTCCTCTCCATATGCGGATGGCGCAATGCCGCAGTGGTTAGCATTGATGCCTCACAGTGCCAGGCACCCAAGTTCGATTCAACTTTCCGACCAACTGTCTGTGTGGAGTTTGCACACTCTCCCTGCGTCTGCATTGATTTCATTCGGGTGCTCCGGTTACCTGCCACAATCCAAAGATATGCAGGTTAGGTGGATTGGCCATGGGAAATACAGGTTTAAAAGTTTGGGATAGGGAGTTAGGTCTGGATGGAATGCTCTTCAGAGGGGCAACGTGGACTCAATGGGTTGAACGGCCTGCTTCCGCACTGTAAGTATTCTAAAATGCCACTTAATATCCTGACTTAGAATTAGAGCATCGTTCCTTTACTATCGCTCGGTCAAAATCCTGGAATTCCCTCCCGAAGGACATTGTGCGTAAATCCACAGCAGGTAGACTGCAGCAGTTCAAGGGACCAGCTCACCACCACCTTCTCACGGGCATCCAGCAATGGGCAATAAATACTGGTGCAGCTAGTGACACATCCCATTCCTGAATTTAAATAAAACAGCTACAACTCAACCATTCTTTAGTGTATATCTCTGGGCAATGGCCAAATAGAATCAACTTGTCGAGTTTAAAATTTAATCAGAGCCTGGCTGTTATCTTACAGCCAACGTTAGTTAATGAAATCTCCATGACAATGCCTCTTCCCATCAAAGCTGAAACTTTATTGCTGGAACAGCACAGCAGGTCAGGCAGCATCTAGGGAACAGGAGAAAACATGCCCTTCTTCCTGAAGAAGGGCATGTGCCCGAAACGTCGAATCTCCTGTTCCCTAGATGCTGCCTGACCTGCTGTGCTGTTCCAGCAATAAAGTTTCAGCTTTGATCTCCAGCGTCTGCAGACCTCACTTTCTCCTCTTCCCATCAAAGTCTACTTGCCAACCAAGAAGTACTCTCCTCTCTTGCAATAGAAAAGTTGATTTTCCTCTTTGTTTGGTATTCTTGCAAATTATCCTGATGGGTGCAAAACCAAAACCTTGACAAATTGTGTCTTTTTTTCAGCAATACTCAAGTTTTCTTTCAATATTCATGCCTGTTATGTTGAGGCGTGGGTTTCAGACCTGACAAGCTAGCACCATTGGGTGCATGTTACATTACTTCATGACATTTTACACTTGAAAGGAACCTGCCTCACCTTTAGTCAAAGGGTCATAGAGATGTACAGCTTGAAATAGACCATTCAGTCCAACATGTCCATGCCGACCAGATATCCCAACCCAATCTAGTCCCACCAGCCAGCCTCTGGCCCATATCCCTCCAAACTCTACCTATTCATGTACCCATCCAAATGCCTCTTAAATGTTGCAATTGTACCAGCCTCCACCACTTCCTCTGGCAGCTCATTCCATACATGTACCACCCTCTGCGTGAAAATATTGTCCCTTGGGTCGCTTTTATATCTTTCCCCTTTCATCCTAAACCTATGTCCTCTAGTTCTGGACTCCCCAACCCCAGGGAAAAGACTTTGTCTATTTATCCTATCCATGCCCCTCATGATTTTATAAACCTCTATAAGGTCACACCTCAGCCTCTGATGCTCCAGGGAAAACAGCCTCAGCCTATTTAACCTCTCAGTGTAGCTCAAATCCTCCAACCCTGGCAACATTCTTATAAATCTTTTCTGAATCCTTTCAAGTTTCACAACATCTTTCTGATAGGAAGGAGACCAGAATTGCATGCAATATTCCAACAGTGACCTAACCAATGTCCTGTACAGCTGCAACATGACCTCCCAACTCCTGTACTCAATACTCTGACCAGTAAAGGAAAGCATACCAAACTCCTTCTTCACTATCCTATCTACCTGTGATTCCACTTTCAAGGAGCTATGAACCTGCACTCCAAGGTCTCTTTGTTCAGCAACACTCCCCAGGACCTTACCATTAAGTGTATAAGTCCTGCTAAGATTTGCTTTCCCAAAATGCAGCACTTCACCTTTATCTGAATTAAACTCCATCTGCCACTCCTCAGACCATTGGCCCATCTGGTCCAGATCCTGTTGTAATCTGAGGTAACCTTTTTCGCTGTCCACTACACCTCCAATTTTGGTGTCATCTGCAAACTTACTAACTGTACCTCTTATGCTCGCATTCAAATCATTTATATAAATGATGAAAAATGGTGGACCCAGCACTGGACCTTGTGGCACTCCACTGGTCACAGGCTTCCAGTCTGAAAAATAACCCTCCACCACCACCCTCTGTCTTCTACCTTTGAGCCAGTTCTGAATCCAAATAGCTAGTTCTCCCTGTATTCCATGAGATCTAACCTTGCTAATTCAGCCTCCTATGGGGTACCTTGTCAAACACATTACTGTAAGTCCTTATAGATCACATCTACCACTCTGCCCTCATCAATCCTCTTTGTTACTTCTTCAAAAAACTTAATCAAATTTGCGAGACATGATTTCCCACACACAAAGCCATGTTGACTATCCCGAATCAGTCCTTGCTTTTCCAAATATATGTATATCCTGTCCCTCAGGATTGCCTCCAACAACCTACCCACCACTGATGTCAGGCTCACCGGTCTATAGTTCCCTGGCTTGTCTTTACCACCTTTCTGAAACAGTGGCACCACGTTAGCCAACTTCCAGTCTTCCGGCACCTCACCTGTGACTATCGATGATCCAAATATTTCAGTAATAGGCCCAATCATTCAGTATGTAATGTGTTCAGTCAGTAAGCCATGTGAATGTAATGTACAAGAATATCAGAACTCAGAATTGATTTGGTTTATTGTAGTCACATGTACCTAAGTACAGTGAAAAGTTTTGTTTTGCCAGCAGATCATAACAAACTAGCGCATACAGATCATAGGGCACTTAGACAGAGTGAGGCATACAAGGTTATGGCTACACAGGAGGGGCACAAAGCCAGATCAACAATGGATTTTAAATTAGAGAGAAATTAGACTACATAATGTTATATCCTTGTGAATAGCTAGTTTTGCAAATAAATTTCAAGACATCTGTCACAAGAATTCAACTTCTTGTAGTATCTTGCATGGGATAACAGAGTAAAGCAGAAAACTTTCAATTTGTTTATTTGTGACATCTGGGAAAATGGGATGCTTGGAGTAATGAGGCATTTGGCAGAATATGTACTTGGCACCAAGTAAAATATTACTTGAATGACACAATAGTCTAATTATTGTATCATTTAGTTTCAGTTGAAGGTCATTTATAACCCCCCTGAAAGCTGTTGCAGCTGCTATACAAATAGGTAATTGCAATGACTGAAAAGATATGACCACTCAGAGCCACAGAACAATAGCATTGCTGTGCTGCCACAGACTCGTCTGGTATTAATAAGTTGCTCAGCAATGACATTTATGATCATAAGTAGAATTACACTTGATCTACATACATTGATCATAAGAGAACCGAAATACTTCCTTCATCCTCCTCTGTGCATCCTCATGAGCTGATGCTGGTTTCAGAGAATATTATTTATAGAAAGTAATTTTCAACAGTGCTTGGGGGAGGAATAAAAGAAAGGATATTGGATTAACTGCTGCATTTGTCAATTCAACTGTCATTTCAAAGGATTATCTTTATATCAAAGCAGATTGATGAGTGAAAGGAAGCAGAAGGGGAGTAGAAAGAATGAGAGAAGGCTGTGATATTTTCGTCAAATTTGAATGTTTATCCATTTAAAGGCTTGGCATTTATTTTCACAGAAATATTCCATTCCAGCTCAACTACTTCAGCTGAAAATAAATGAATCTGGTAATTTCATAAATCTGAGCTAAAATAAAGCCCAGAGACTTACACAGTGGAGGAGGCAAGTCCACTGTTCACACTGATTACATTATTGAATGAGATCATGACTGATCTGTACCTCACGCCATTTAACCCATTGATCCATGTTCTCGACACCTTTACTTCACACATAGCTGCGAAACTGAGATATAAACATTTCAACTGAGCCAGCCTTCTGAACAAGAATGTTCCAGATTCCTCATGCTTTTTACGAACTGGACTGCAATACAAATTTACTCCTCAAAGGCCATGGAGTGATCAATGGTTTAATTATTCCAGGTTTTATTATGATCATCGGCTCACTCATTGAATCATAGAATCCCATACAGTGCAGAAAGAGGCTATTCCCCCGTCGGGTCTGCACCGACCCTCAAGCATCCCTGTAACCAAACATAAAACAAGGAGCAGGAGCAGGCTGTCTGGCCATTCCAGCCTGCTCGGTCAGTCAATAAGATCATGGCTGATCTTTTCATTGACTCAGTTCCACTCACCAACCCTCTCACTGTAACCCTCTATCCCTTTACTACTCAAAAAATCTTCGAGCTTTGCCTTAAAAACATTCAATAAGGTAGCCTCATAGCTGCTTCACTGGGAAGAGAATTCCACAGATTCACAACCCTTTGGGTGAAGAAGTTCCTCCTGAACTCAGTCCTAAATCTGCTCACCTTAATTTTCAGGCTATGACTCCTTAGTTGTAGTTTCACCCGCCAGTGGAAACAACCTTGGGTTTATGCCATGACTAACTCATCTAAACTACACACTCCAGGGCAATTTTTAGCATGACGTTATAGACCAGACCAAACCCCCTCAAAATACATTAAAAAAATAGCCTAGACCCCAACTTGTCTTACTTTTAAAGGCAACTGTAATGTAAGTGTTTGGATGCAATTTGATTGGTCAAACTACCACACTTGAAGCAAAACACTCTTTATTCTAACACTACAGTTAAACTACAGACAAACTAAGAATAAAGATTTAGCTTAACTATAACTATTGAAATACTTAGTAAAATAATATATATTAACTGCCATTGATTAGATGTTAAAAGATAGTAACATCCCGTAAACACACCCTTGGCAGAGGCAAATTCAGTAAACTAGATTGTCTCACAGGCAATGTTTCTCCAGTCCAGGAGGAAAGAACATCAAGAGAAAACTCTGAGAGAGAGACCTCCAATGTTTTATTGTAGCAGGGAAAAATATATAGCAGCTTCCAAGCCCCAATAGACACAAAAGTTAAATTAAAATCCTGGTACTATGGGAGCTTGACCCCACCCATTCAGGCTGCTTCTATTGTTCCAACTTTGCAAACAAAATTCAAGGTCTCAAGCTGTCTACTTTATTGGCTTGGAACTACACTATCTTTATCTCCGTCTCAATCTCTCTTCATTTAAAAAAAGGACACCCCTTAAAGCCATAGTATTATCACAATGGCTCATCCACATAACCTGCACATATTTGGACTATGGGAGGAAACCCACACAAACATGGGGCAAACATGTAATCTCCAATCAGTCACCCAAGGGTGGAATTGAACCCAGGCCCCTGCGCTGTGAGACAGCAGTACTAATCAATGATTTACCATGCCACCCATTGATCTATGTTCACTGTGCTTTATTACTTCAGCCTATGTGGAGACTGTAAGAGTTAAATTAAACAAAAGCTTCCAGTGAAGGACCTGTGGAGTTTAGGCATGATGGGGAATTTTTTTACTGGAAGAGGTATTTTATAGCATTAGAAATAAAATAATTGTAGACATTGATGTAGTGTCATTACTGTATTTCTCTGTAGTAAACAGGCAACAAAATATATCAAATACACAACAGGTATAGCTATAATTTTAGAATTATGTTCCATTATTTCTGGTTGTCCCACTATAGGACAGGTTTGCCTCTTTTTTTATCATTTGAAGCACATTAATTAGACCTTCTATGTTCAAATAGGATATAGATCAGCTACATGTTACCCATTCACGATATTTTGTTTTCTTCATTCAGGAGATGTGGAAATCTCTGGGCCAACATTTATTGACTGTCCCCAATGATCCTGGAGAAGATGGTGGTGAGCTGTCATCTTGAACTGTTGCAGTCCATGTGGTGTAGGTATACCCACGATACTGTGTGATGATATTATGGCTTTAAGAGGTGTATTTGGTCCTTTTCGTACTGAAGAGAGGTTGAGACAGAGGTACAGAGCAGTCTGCTCTGAACCAATAAAGTAAACAGCTTTTTTTTAAAAGATGGAACAATAGAAGCAGACTGAATGGGTGGGGTCAAGTGCCTATAGAACTAGGATTTTTAGTTTTAGCTTTCAGTACCAGGTGCTAGTAACATGAAGTTCCTATTCTCTTTCTGTTACAGTGAAAAGCTGGGGGTTCTCTTCCTGCTGCTAGAATTGCATGTGAGCCAATCTATTTTACTGAAGTTGCCTTTGGCAACTGTGCATTTGAGGAATGTTACTATATTGGAATGGTTATTTAGTACTAGTTTACTTATATTATATATTATAATTTTGTTAAGCATTTCAATAGAGTTACAGTTAAGCCAATTCTATTCTTTTATTTTGTCTGTATTTTAATTATAGTATATGAATAAAATGTGTTTTATTTCAAGTCTGGTAGTTTGGCCAACCAAATTGCATCCAGAACACAGCGCCTTCAACTTACCTCTAAAGTAAGAAAACGTGAGGGTTTAGACAATCTTCTTAATATATTTTGAGGGGGTTTGGTCAGGTCCATAACAATTGTTAAGGAAAGAGTTCCAGAATTTTGATTCAATGATAGTGAATTTCCAAGTCATGATGGTGAGTTGGTTGGAGGGCCTTACAGGTGCTGGAGTTCTTGACCTTCAAGATAGATGTAATTGTGAGTTTGGAAGGTGCTGTCTTTGTTAAATTTCTGCAGTGCATCTTGTAGATAATGCACACTGCTGCTACTGAGTATCTGTGGTGGAGATAATGGATACTTGAGGGATGTGATGTCAACCAAGCAGGCTGCTTTGTCCAGGAGGGTATTATTCTTCTTGAGTCTTGTTGAATCTATACTCAACCAGGGAAGTAGGGAATATTATCACACTCCTGTCTTGTGCCTTGTAGATCATGGACAGGTTACAGAACAACGTTGGTTATCTGAACATCAATTATCCAAATTTTGGATTATCCGAACAAGATCTCAAGATCCCGTAAAAATGCTATCCGTTATCTGAACAAAATACTCCCCACCCATTTCATTCGGATAATTGAGGTTGTTCTGTATATGCACTATGGAATGCCATGCCTCTTACTTGTTTTTATAACCACAGTACTAACATCGCTAGTTCATGGTCTGATCAATAGTAACACCCAGGATGCTGATGGTGGTGGATTCAGCGATGGTATAACACCATTGAGTGTCAAGGGACAATGGCTAGATTCTCACATTGGAGGTAGTCATTAGTTGGCGCTTGTCTGCTCAAGCCTGGATATAGGCAAAAGTGAGGACTGCAGATGCTGGAGATCAGAGTCAAGATTAGAGTGGTGCTGGAAAAGCACAGCAGGTCAGGCAGTATCCGAGGAGCAGGAAAATCGACATTTTGGGCAAAAGCCCTTCAACAGGGCTTTCCTGATGAAGGGCTTTTGCCTGAAACATCGATTTTCCTGCTCCTCGGATGCTACCTGGCCTGCACCACTTTTCCAGCACCACTCTAATCTTGACCCCAAGCCTGGATATAGTCCAGAGCCTTGTTGCATTTGAATATGGACTGTTTCAGTGCAAATCCAAAGCTGTTTACTTTATTGGTATGGAGCAGACTGCTGTTCACCTCTGTCTCAACCTCTCTTCATAATAAAAGGGACAAAATCCACCTCTTAAAGCCAGAGTATCATCACAGTGGGATTGTAAATGGTGCTGAACATTGGGTAATCGTCGGTGAATATCCCCACTTCTGACCTTATGATAAAGGAAAGGTCACTGATGAAGCAGTTGAAGCTGTTTGAGTCTCAGATACTACCCTGAGAAATTCCTGCAGGAAGATGCCTTGTCTCCAACCACCACCACAATCACGGTGGCATAGCGGTTAGCACCGCTGCTTCACAGCTCCAGTGTCCCAGGTTCGATTCCAGCCTCAGATGATTGCATGTGTGGAGTTTGCACATTCTCCCCGTGTCTGCGTGGGTTTCCTCCGGGTGCTCCGTTTCCTGCCACAGTCCAAAGATGTGCAGGTCAGATGAATTGGCCATGCTAAATTGCCCGTAGTGTTAGGTGCATTAGTCAGAGGGAAATGGGACTGGATGGGTTACTTTTCGGAGGGTTGGTGTGGACTTGAAGGGCCTGTTTCCACACTGAAGGGAATCTAATTAATCTTGTATTTCTGTTAAGCATTATTCCAGTCAATGGAGAACTTTCCTCTGACTCCTCATGGCTTTTGTTTCATTCAGGCTCATAAATCAGTTCTGCTTTCTCATCCATGTTTGAACCAAGGCTGTAATGAGGTCAGGAGCTGAGTGTCCTTGGTGGAACCCAAACTGGGCGTCACTGAGCAGGTGCTGCTTGATAGCGTTCCTGATGAAGGGCTTTTGCCCGAAACATCGATTTCAAAGCTCCTTGGATGCTGCCTGAACTGCTGTGCTCTTCCAGCACCACTAATCCAGCACGGTTAATGACCCCTTCCATCACTTCACTGATTAGATAGAGTAGACTGATGGGGCAGTAATTGGCCAGGTTGGATTTGTCCTGCCTTTTGTGCGCATGATATACCTGGGCTAATCCAATCAACACTTCAGCCTTATCTTTTGCACTGTTGTATTGGGCTGTTCCATCATTGAGAATGGGGATATTTGTGAAGCCTCATCCTCCAGTGAATAGTTTATTGTCCATCTCCATTCATGATTAAATATAGCAGGACTGCAGAGCTTAGATTTGATTCATTAGTCGTGAACTAACTCAGCTCTGTCTATCATTTGTTGCTCTTTTGCCATCCAAGTAGTCTTGTTTTGCAGCTTCATTCTTATTTAGGGATGCTTTGTTCTGCTCCTGACATGCCCTCCTGCACCCTCCATTGAACCAGGTCAATTCCCATGGTTGATGATAATGGTTGAGTGTGAGGGGATATGCCAGGCCATGAGGTTGCAGATTGTGCTGGAGTATAATTCTGCTGCTGTTGATGGTCCACAGTGCCTCATGGATGCCCAGTCTTGATCTGTTCAAAACCCATCTCATTTAACTTGTTAGCTGTACCATACAACACGATGGGTGGTCTCCTTGATGTATTACAGACCTTTATTTCCACAAGGACTGTCACCAACATCAGTACTGTCACAGACAGATGCACCTGCAACTCAGCAGATTTGTGAGATTGAGATACAGTATGGTTTTTTTCCCCTCTTGGTGATTGCTTTTCATGTTCTGAACTATTGCAGCAAATCAATCAACATAATGTAGAATAGAATGTTTCAACAACATTTTAGGCATATTCTAATGCTTTAAATAGTTGGTTAAGGGGTTATTGATTCAAAATTAATGCTGATGTTTTTAATAGATGAATTGTTGTGATTTAGAAAACACTGCCTGAAACTGTGATCCAAGAAGTTTCAATAATATCTGTCAAAGGTGGGAAAATTGGATGAATACTTGAAAGGGAGAGGCTGAATAGGCTGGAGCTATTTTCCCTGGAGCATTGGAGGCTGAGGGGTGACATTATAGTGGTTTATAAAATCATGGGGGGTATGGATCTGGTGAATACACAAGGTCTTTTCCCTGGGGTGGGGGAGTCCAAAACTAGAGGGTATAGGTTTAAGGTGAGGGGAAAGATTTAAAAGGGATATAAGAGGCATTTTTTTTCACACAGAGGGTGGTGTGTGTATGGAATGAGCTGCCAGAGGAAATGGTGGAGACTGGTGCAATTACAACATTTAAAAGACATCTGATTGGGTATATGAACAGGTAGGGTCCAGAGGGATGTGGGCCAAGAGCTGGTGAATGAGACTAGGTTAATTTAAAATACCTGGTTGGCATGGATGAGCTGGACTGAAGTGTGTATGTCTCTCTGACTCTGTGACTCAATGGCTATGCAAAGAGTGAATAATTGACTCGTTCCTTTAAAAATACCACATGAGCAGATTGGGAAGAATAACTTCCTTTTGTAATTTATCATTCAGTGACTGTACAAACTATTATTCCACCAGCCTGATAGTCTTTCATCCTTTATTTAACTGATGGAAGGAAAATGGATTGGTGGAGAGACATTATATGAATGTTCCATGCTACTGTCAATTGTTTCCAGCAGTAGTTTCTTGCCTCTTGCAATTTTTTTTGTGAGTATGCAAAGCAGCTGAAACAGATCAAAGAAAACCCCAAGCTGCCCTCAAGGGGAGTGTAAAGGATTTCATGGTGTGTTACAAGAGCAAGAGAAGTTCCAAAACCAACATTAATGCCAAACTCATCTCACCAAAAGCAAATTTCCTGGTCATTTATTCTATTGTTATTTGTGTGACAATCTGCTCTGGCAATTGGTTACAAGTATCTTTTCTCATTTAAACAGTGACTAGATTTCTTTTTTAAAACATCACTAGTCGTGAAACACTTTAGTGTGTCCTCTGGTTGTTGAATGTATAATATAAATGCAATTGCTCCCCTCTTAATCACACAAAGTCGAAGGAGGAACCACTGCTGGGCTCGATGGTCATCCAGCTGCTTTCCCAAATTAAAGGATGAGTTACTGAAGGGTACAGAAAGGAAAACAACTCCTCATGAAGCAAGACAGTGAAGTTACCTCCACTCCTGACCCCAACCTTGATCCCTATGTGGAGAAAAGAGCTAAATTTCAGGGGTGAGGTAAGAATGACTGCCCATCACATCAAGGCTGCACTTGACCGAGTGTGACATTAAGGAGATCTGACAAAATTGGAAGCAACAGGAAATCCCTTTGCTCTTTGGATTTAATTCTGGCACATCAGAAAGTGATTGTGTTTGTTGGAGGTCAGTCATCTAACCTCCAGAACATCTCTGCAGGAGCTCCCCAGCGTGGTGTCCTCGGCCCAGTCTTCTTTAGCTGCTTCATCAATGATCTACCCGCCTTCATCATGGCAGTCCCCGGTCAATGGAGGGATTGTCATATGAACAAAGGTTAAACAAGTTGGGACTCTCCTCAATCGAGTTCAGAGGAATCAGAGAAGCATAGAATCCCTACAGTGCGGAAACAGGCCATTTGGCCCAACAAGTCCACAGTAACCCGCCGAAGAGTAACCCATCCAGACCCACTCCCCTACCCTGTTACTCTTCATTTCCCTTGACTAATCCCCCTAATCTACACATCCCTGAACACTATGGACAATTTAGAACATAAAAATGAGGAGCAGGAGTAGGCCATCCAGACCTTTGAGCCTACTCCACCATTCCATAAGATCATGGTTGATCTTTTCATGAACTCAGATCCACTTACCCGCCCTCTCACTGTATTCCTTAATTCTTTTATTGTTCAAAAAAAATCTATCTTAGCTTTAAAAACATTTACTGAAGTAGCATCAAATACTTCACTGGACAAGGAATTCCCCTCTGGGTGAAGAAATTCCTTCCCAATTCAGCCTTACATCTGCTCCCCCTAATTCTTAGGCTATGCCCTTTTGTCCTTGTTTCACCCACTAGTGGAAACATCCTCTCTACTTCTATTTTATCTATTCCCCTCATAATTTTATATGTTTATATAAGATCCCCCTGAATCTTCTAAATTCCAATGAATATAATTCTGGTCTACTCAGTCTCTCCTCATAAGCCAACCCCCTCAATCCTGGAATCAACCTGGTGATCCTCCTCTGCACCCCCTCCAGTGCCAGGACATCCTTTCTCACTCCCGGCACTTTCCCCTGCAACCGCAAGAAGTGCAAAACTTGCGCCCACACCTCCCCCCTCACCTCCCTCCAAGGCCCCAATGAATCCTTCTATATCCATCGCAAATTCACCTGCACCTCCACACACATCATTTACTGTATCCGCTGCACCCGATGTGGTCTCCTCTACATTGGGGAGACAGGCCGCCTACTTACGGAACGTTTCAGGGAACACCTCTGGGACACCCGCACCAACCAACCCAACCGCCCCATGGCTGAACACTTTAGCTCCCCCTCCCACTCTGCCAAAGACATGCAGGCCCTTGGCCTCCTCCATTGCCAGACCCTGGCCACACGACACCTGGAGGAAGACCACCTCATCTTCCGCCTAGGAACCCTCCAACCACAAGGGATGAATGTAGATTTCTCCAGCTTTCTCATTTCCCCTCCCGCCACCTTATCTCAGTCCCAACCCTCGGATCCAGCACCACCCTCTTGACCTGCAATCGTCTTCCCGCCTCCACTCCCTCTCCGGCCTATCACCCTCACCCTCACCTCCTTCCACCTATCGTATTCCCAGCGCCCCTCCCCCAAATTCCCTCCCCCCTACCTTTTATCTCAGCCCACTTGGCACACCAGCCTCATTTCTGAAGAAGAGCTTATGCCCGAAATGTCGATTCTCCTGCTCCTCGGATGCTGCCTGGCCTGCTGTGTTTTTGCAGCACCCCATTTTTCAACTCTGGTACTCCAGCATCTGCAGTCCTCACTTTCTCCTAATTACTTGTTGTACCCGCAGACCAACCTTCTGTGATTCATGCACAAGGACACCCAGGTCCCTCTGCATAGCAACATGCTGCAACTTTTTACCATTTAAATAATAATCCTTTTTACTGTTACTCCTACCAAGTTGGATGACTTCACATTTATTAATATTATATTCCAACTGCCAGATGTTTGCCACTCACTCAATGTATCTATGTTCGACTGCAAAGTTTCCAATTCCTCTGCACACTTTACTTTAACACTCATCTTAGTGTCATTGGCAAATTTTGACACTGTACACATGGTCCCCAACTCTAAATCATTGATATAAATAGTAAAAAATTTCAGGCCCAACACCAATCCTTGAGTCTCACCACTAGTCACTGATTACCAACCAGAATAGCATTCATTTATCCCCACCCAATGCTTCCTGTTAGTTAACTAATCCTTTCTGCATGCCAATAGAGGATTGGTTGACTAACAGGAAGCAAAGAGTGGGGATAAATGAGTGCTAATTAAGTGCAGTCTAGCATGGCGAATTGAACTAACCTGCACATCTTTGGATTGTGAGACATGGGGAAAATGTGCAAACTCCACATAGTTACCTGAGGCTGGAATCAAACCCAGATCCCGAGTGCTGTGAGGCAGCAATGCTAACCACTGGGCCATCATGCCGCCTGAATGAGGGGTGATCTCATTGAGACGTATGAAATTCTTAAGAGGCTTGACAAGATAAAAACTTTGAGTACATTTCCTCTCACAGGACAGCCAAGGACCAGAGGGTATAGTCTCAGAGTAAAAGGGAGCCAGTTAAACACAGAGTTAAGGAAAAAATTCTTTTCTCGGAGGGTTACGAATATTTGGGACTCCTTGCCACAGAGAGCCTTGGGGCCAGAGCTATAGTGTATATTTAAGGCTGAGATAGATTATTGATTAGGAGAAAGTGAGGACTACAGATGCTGGAGATCAGAGTCAAAAAGTGTGGTGCTGGAAAAGCACAGCAGGTCAGGCAGCATTTGAGGAGCAGGAGAGTTGACGTTTCGAGCATAAGATCTTCATTTACTCTTGATGAAGAGCTTGTGCTTGAAACATTGACTCTCCTGCTCCTTGGATGCTGCCTGACTGGTCGTGCTTTTCCAGCACCACACTTTTTAACATAGATTCTTGATTAGTTGGAGCATCAAGGGTTATATGGAAAGGGCAGGAAAATGGTCACAAGGAATGTTGGATCAGCCAAGATCCTATTGAATGTCAGAGCAGGCTCAAGGGGCCGAATGTTCTACACCTTTTCCTATTTCTTATGAGGTAAGAAGGGAAGATATTTGCTCATGATCTCAATGTTCAGCACCATTCACAGCTTCTCAAAAACTGAAGCCGTCCCTGTTCAAATGCTGCAGTATTGGCAAGTAATGGTAGCGCAACACAAGTTCTCGGCAATGACCATCTCCTACAAGAGAGAATCTAACCTTCAACCTTTGGTGTTCAACACTATAACCATCACTCCACTTCCTTCTGACAAAGTCATGAAGATTGCCATTGACCGAAAACTGAACTGGGCTCGCCACAGAAATACTGAGACGACAACGGCAGTTTTGAGGCTGGGAAATTTAACCACAAGCAGCTCACTTCCAGTTTCCCCAGCGCTTATCTATTGTTTTCAAGTCACAAGTCAGGAGGGTAATGGAATATTCCCCACTTGCCTGAATGGGTGCAGTTTCATCAACACTCAAGTGATTCAACACCATCCAGAATGATGCAAACTATTTGACTGGAACCACATCCACCACCATTAACATTTACTCCCTTCATTTCTGATGCCCTGGAGCAGTTGTGTGTGCCATCTACACAACATAGTGTATCAACTCACCCGAGCTCCTCACACAGCACTTTCCAAATCTATAATCTCTAGCATTTGAAATACAAGGGCAAGTGTGCATCCCAAACACCCCCAGTAGAAATTTCACCTCCAAGTCACATGGAATTCTGATTTGGAAATATATCACTGTTCCTTCACTCACATGGCGTCAAATTCCTGGAACTATCTTCCTTACAGCACTGTAAGTCTCACCACAACTCATGGACTGTCGCAGCTCATGAAAGCAACTCAGCATCACCTTCTCCAGAACAATTCATGAGAGCAATGAATAGTAGAGGTGAAAGCCTAGTGATGTTATTTGCCAGATTATTAATCCAGAGAAGCATGTAATGACTTGGGAACTTGATTTCACATCTTGTTAAGGCAGATGGTGAATTTTTAATTATCCAATTTTTAAAAATTAAAATTAAGAGACGCTGTCCAACACTGGGGGTAAAGAAATCCATCTGGTTCACTCACATCCTTTAGCAATGGAAAATGCCATCTCTACTTATGTGTGACTCTAGACCCAAAACCATGCAACTTACTCTTAATTGCCCTCTGAGTAATCGTTGCCAGCAACATTCTCGTCCTTTACATGAGTAAAAATAAAACAACTCCCAGGAATCAAGAAAAGATTTCTGAATTCAGAAAATCAAAGGTTTCATTGAAAATACTGCGAGAGAATTTACTTTTAATGTATTTTATAATTTAATAATTAAAAACAAATATTCAACAAGCCTTAACCATAATTCTATCTTGACATTTTGTAAAAGATTTTTTAACCAAACATGTTATCATTTAAGCCGAATTAACTTTTTAATATTTGTTGGGTTGAAGTAAAGAAAGGATTTGTAAAAGAAAAGCTCTTCAAATGGGTTTTCAAAGTATACAGAGTTATATTAACTTGTCAAAGTGTGTAAGTCAGATGTGTAAGTCTCATAGACATGTGGCAGAAAACCCAGGAGGGATATTTAGCCTAAAATGATCAATATAACTGTTGCAGAATTACTGTTGCTGGCAGCATGGTGCTTTTTGACAGCTGGAAATATGTTTCTGAAAGACAATAAAGGCCATATACATTGCAGGATCAGCACTTGTGAAGATCTGTGCTCGTTTATTGTGCGTACTACCACACTGGACTTAAGCCCATGGCCAATTAAGCTTCACAATTGAGTACAGGGATCATAATACACAATGATCTCACACTCACTTGAGGTGAGGCAAACAGCATTCACACTTTGTACGAGTTCTCAGCAAGTGGATAGTCGAGGGCAAAAAACACACTGCACACTTCGCATGGGGCCCAGATGAACGCATGATCCAGTTCTGGTCGTCCAGTTGTAGGAAGGATATGATCAACCTGGAGACAGCGCAAAAAAGATTTACCAGGATGTTGCAGGGTGTGGAAGGTTTGAGTTATAAAGAAACGCTGGACAGGCTCTGTGACTTTTTTCACTGTAGCATAGGAGATTCAGATGTGACATTATAGAAGTTTATAAAATCATGAGGGGTATAGATAAAGTTATTGGTAGGTGTTTTTTTCCTACAATGGTGAATTCCAAGATGAAGGGATATATTTTTTACGTGAGAGATTTTACAAAAGACATGACTTTCACCTTGGTTATGGAGAGAGATAGGTGCGTGCAACAGGGTAGGTTTTACAATTGGGGGAAGGGTAATTACGATGCTGTAAGACAGGATCTGAGGAGCATAGGTTGGGAGCATAGGCTGTCAGGGAAGGATGTTGTGGAAATGTGGAACTTTTTCAAGGAACAGATGCGACGTGTCCTTGATATGTATGTACCTGTCAGGCAGGAAAGAAATGGTCGTGTGAGGGAACCTTGGTTGACGAGGGAGGTTGAATGTCTTGAAAAGAGGAAGAAGGAGACTTACATAAGGTTGAGGAAACAGGGTTCAGACAGAGCAGTGGAGGGATACAGGATAGCCAGAAGGGAGCTAAAGAAAGGGATTAGGAGAGCTAAGAGAGGGCATGAAAAATCTTTGGCGGATAGGATCAAGGATAACCCCAAGGCATTTTATGCGTATGTGAGAAACATGAGAATGACGAGAAGGAGGGTAGGTCCAATCAAGGACAGTAGTGGGAGACTGTGTATTGAGTCGGAAGAGATAGGAGAGCTCTTGAATGAGTACTTTTCTTCAGTATTTACGAATGAGAGGGACCGTATTGTTGAAGAGGAGAGTGTGAAACGGACTGGTAAGCTAGAGGAGATACTTGTTAGGAAGGAAGATGTGTTGGACATTTTGAACAACTTGAGGATAGACAAGTCCCCCAGGCCTGATGGGATATATCCTAGGATTATGTGGGAAGCAAGAGTGGAAATTGCAGTACCGTTGGCAATGATCTTTTCATCTTCACGGGGGTGGTACCAGGGGACTGGAGAGTGGCGAATGTTGTGCCCCTGTTCAAAAAAGGGAATAGGGATAACCCCAGGAATTACAGGCCAGTTAGTCTTACTTGGGTGGTAGGTAAAGTAATGGAAAGGGTACTGAGGGATAGGATTTATGAGTATCTGGAAAGACACTGCTTGATTAGGGACAGCCAGCACGGATTTGTGAAGGGTAAGTCTTGCCTTACAAGTCTGATTGAATTCTTTGAGGAGGTGACCAAGCATGTAGATGAGGGTAGAGCAGTGGATGTAGTATACATGGATTTTAGTAAGGCATTTGATAAGGTTCCCCATGGTAGGCTTATGCGGAAAGTCAGGAGG
The DNA here is from genome assembly GCF_037043375.1 of Chiloscyllium plagiosum. Taxonomy (NCBI): domain Eukaryota; kingdom Metazoa; phylum Chordata; class Chondrichthyes; order Orectolobiformes; family Hemiscylliidae; genus Chiloscyllium; species Chiloscyllium plagiosum. The sequence goes on along the minus strand of NW_028270149.1, from coordinate 8,023,779 downwards.
CATGGGATAGAGGGAAATTTGGCCAATTGGATAGAAAACTGGCTAACCGGTCGAAGTCAGAGAGTAGTGGTAGATGGTAAATATTCAGCCTGGAGCCCAGTTACAAGTGGAGTTCCGCAGGGATCAGTTCTGGGTCCTCTGCTGTTCGTAATTTTTATTAATGACTTGGATGAGGGAGTCGAAGGGTGGGTCAGTAAATTTGCAGATGATACGAAGATTGGTGGAGTTGTGGATAGTGAGGAGGGCTGTTGTCAGCTGCAAAGGGACTTAGATATGATGCAGAGCTGGGCTGAGGAGTGGCAGATGGAGTTCAACCCTGCCAAGTGTGAGGTTGTCCATTTTGGAAAGACAAATAAGAATGCGGAATACAGGGTTAACGGTAGAGTTCTTAGTGAGGTGGAGGAACAGAGGGATCTTGGGGTCTATGTTCATAGATCTTTGAAAGTTGCCACTCAGGCGGATAGAGCTTGTAAGAAGGCCTATGGTGTATTAGCGTTCATTAGCAGAGGGATTGAATTCAAGAGTCGTGAAGTGATGTTGCAACTGTACAGGACTTTGGTTAGGCCACATTTGGAGTACTGTGTGCAGTTCTGGTCGCCTCACTTTAGGAAAAATGTGGAAGCTTTGGAGAGGGTGCAGAGAAGATTTACCAGGATGTTGCCTGGAATGGAGAATAGGTCATACGAGGATAGGTTGAGAGTGCTAGGCCTTTTCTCATTGGAACGGCGAAGGATGAGGGGTGACTTGATAGAGGTTTATAAGATGATCAGAGGAATAGATAGAGTAGACAGTCAGAAACTTTTTCCCCGGGTACAACAGAGTGTTACAAGGGGACATAAATTTAAGGTGAAGGGTGGAAGGTATAGGGGAGATGTCAGGAGTGGGTTCTTTACCCAGAGAGTGGTGGGGCATGGAATGCGCTGCCTGTGGGAGTGGTAGAGTCAGAATCTTTGGTGACCTTTAAGCGGCAATTGGATAGGTATATGGATGGGTGCTTAAGCTAGGACAAATGTTCGGCACAACATCGTGGGCCGAAGGGCCTGTTCTGTGCTGTATTGTTCTATGTTCTATGAGTGATAAGTATTTTACATAGAGGATGGTTCATGTGTGGAGTGAACTCCCTGAGGAAGTGGTGGATGCAGGCACAGTTACAACCTTTAACATTTGGATAAGAATATGATTAGGAAAGGTTTGGAGGGATATCGGTGAGGAGCAGGCAGGTGGGACTAGTTTAGATTGGGAATATGTTTGGCATGGACTGGTTGGACTGAAGGGTCTGTTTTCATGCTGTCTGACTTGATAGCAATGTTGGTCTGAAGATTTAGGTTGAAGATTGAGGAATCCTCAGGCGAAACATTCATGACTCACTAAAAGAATGAGCACAATTCCAGGCTAATATGGCAATGACGTGCTGAGTGTGTTGGACCATGAGGGGAGCAATGAATCAAAGTTAATGTTAATTTAAAACCCCATTTCCCAGCCAGAAATTATCCTACGGTACAGTTTTGGTGAATAGCAGAAGAAATATACTTGTTGTCCTGACCAATTTTATTTAAATTTCAAAAATCTACTTCATTCATAAAAATATCTTTATATAAATGTATAGTAATTGAAACAGTTTAGTTCTGTACAGTAGCATAAAGAGTACAAGCAAACATTGGAATTTGACTCTATCCAACAAACTAGAAACATTTCTTACTTGCACAAGACTATATTTGCATATATTTGTGGTGGGGGCGGGGAGAAGTCCGATAACTGAATGAACCCCCTTTTACCATCAGCAGGAAGACCTCAGACAGTGGTCTTTTCCCACTGTGAGTTGGCGGAAGCTGCCCAGGTTTTAGTGCATCCCTCAGCACTTAGTCATGGACCTTGGAATGTGCCAGTCTGCAAAACTCGGGAATAGAACCAGCACAGACATGATGGGTCAAATGATCTCCTTCTGCACTGCAGCAATTCTGTGATTCTATTAGATACAATGTAGATGGAAGATGGACCAAAAGCAGACTTGAACTAGATTTGAAAAGAGAAGTCTGTGTAGATATGACCTCTTAATATTGTTTCAATAAGCTTTGGATCTATTGTCTCTCTGATTACCAGGTGGAGTTGTATGAAAGGCTAATATGCAAAAAACAAAGTTGTACATAAGTCTAAGCCTGAAGATTTTACTCGATTGTGACTTTTCCTTGACGCATCTGTGTGGAACCAGCCTTAAAACCACATAGAGTCATAGAGATACACAACATGGAAACAGAGCCTTCTGTCCAACCCCTCCATGCCAACCAGATATCCCAACCCAATCTCGTCCCACCTGCCAGCACCCAGCCCATATCCCTCCAAACCCTTCCTATTCATATACCCCCAAACCCTTCCTATTCATATACCCATCCAGATGCCTCTTAAATGTTGCAATTGTACCAGCCTCCACCACTTCCTCTGGCAGCTCATTCCATACACGTACCACCCTCTGCGTGAAAACGTTGCCCCTTAGGTCTCTTTTATATCTTTCCCCTCTCATCCTAAACCTATGCCCTCTAGTTCTGGACTCCCCCACCCCAGGGTAAAGACTTTGTCTATTTATCCTATCCATGCCCCTCATAATTTTGTAAACTTCTATGAAGTCACCCCTCAGCCTCCGACACTCCAGGGAAAACAGCCCCAGCCTGTTCAGCCTCTCACTATAGCTCAAATCCTCCATCCCTGGCAACATCCTTTTAAATCTTTTCTGAACCCTTTCAAGTTTCACAACATCTTTCCGATAGAAAGGAGACCAGAATTGCACGCAATATTCCATCAGTGGCCTAACCAATGTCCTGTACAGCCGCAACATGACCTCCCAACTCCTGTACTCAATACTCTGACCAATAAAAGAAAGCATACCAAATGCCTTCTTCACTATCCTATCTACCTGCGACTCCACTTTCAAGGAGCTATGAACCTGCACTCCAAGGTCTCTTTGTTCAGCAACACTCCTTAGGACCTTACCATTAAGTGTATAAGTCCTGCTAAGATTTGCTTTCCCAAAATGCAACATCTTGCATTTATTTGAATTAAGTTCCATCTGCCACTTCTCTGCCCATTGGCCCATCTGGTCAAGATCCAGTTGTAATCTGAGGTAACCCTGTTTGCTGTCCACTACACCTCCAATTTTGGTGTCATCTGCAAACTTACTAACTGTACCTCTTATGTTCGCATCCAAATCATTTATGTAAATGACAAAAAGTAAAGGACCCAGCACCAATCCTTGTGGTACTCCACTGGTCACAGGCCTCCAGTCTGAAAAACAACCCTCCACCACCACCCTCTGTCTTCTACCTTTGAGCCACATAACCAAAGATAGTGTCACTGAAGAGAAGAACACAAAAAAGATCACTTTTATAAAAATATTTTCGTAACATGCTAATACCAGCTAGCAGTTAGTAAAAGCATCGAGACAAACAGCTAATTTGAAGGGAAATCTAAACAGAAAATGACTGTAGAAAACATTACATGATGTGATTCGGGCTTTTTTGTTTTCTTCCCAGTGCTTTTTTTTTTAACAATTAATATCCACAAACCTAAGTTACTGAATAAAATTCACATTTCTCACCCAAACTATCTAAATAATAAATATTTGCAAAGCTCAATATTAGGCCACTGGATCTTTGAATTCCAAACAATTCTTATCCCCAATTTTTGTTTCAATTGATTGACATGCCTCCAGCCATCAGAGACAACTATGAGTTAGAGAAACAAATACCAACGTTGCTGGAAAAGCTCAGCAGGTCTGGCAGCATCTGCGAAGTGAAATCAGAGTTAACGTTTAGGGTCTGGTGAACCTTCCGCGGTACAGTTCTGAGGAAGGATCACCAGACCGGAAACGCTAACTCTGATTTCTCTTACAGTGGCACAGTGGTTAGCACTGCTGCCTCACAGCGCCAAGGACCCAGGTTCGATTCCAGCCTCAGGCGACTGCCTGTGTGGAGTTTGCATGTTCTCCCCATGTCTGCATGGGTTTGCTCCAGTTTCCTCCCACAGTCCAAAGATGTGCAGTTTAGGTGAATTGGCCAGGCTAAATTGCCCATAGTGTCCTGGGGTGTGTAGGTGGGGTCCATTAGTCAGGGGTAAATGTAGAGTAACACGGTAAGGGAATGGGTCTGGGTAGATTACTCTTCGGAGGGTCAGTGTGGACTTGTTGGGCCAAATGGCCTGTTTGCACCGTGTAAGGATTTTTAAAAAAGATGTTGCCAGTCCTGCTGAGCTTTTCCAGCAGCTTCTGTTTTTGTTTCTGATTTGCAGCATCCACAGTTCCTTTGGTTTTCATCAGTTCGAGAAAGCTTTTTATACCCAGTAATTGGGGAAACAAACTTTCACGGGGTAACAATAATCAGCAAGAGCAGTAAAAGCCCATGGACAGCAAAGAGGATAAATTCTGACTGAACACCTATAAAACGGGACAAAGAGAAGAAACCCAGAACAGGATCAATCTCATCGATGAAAACCTTTTACAATGTACAGACTAGGAGGCAAAAGTGTGAACCTCTATATGATTAATAACTCAACAAAAATTTATCCAGCAAGCAAGAAAATGCTTCAATAACAGGCTGGAGATATGTCAATCAATTGAAAAAAAAAGGGGATAAGAATTGTTTGGAATTCAAAGATACAGTGAAGCTTGTCAAATCTTTCTGATTTAGATAGTTTAGGTGAGAAATGTGAATGTTATTGTGTAACTATGAAGGTTTGTGAATGCTAATTGTTTAAAAAAGGCATTGGGAAGAAAATAAAAGAACCTTAATCGGATCATGAAGTTTGAATTTGATGCAGAAATGCTTCCATTACAGAGAAATCAACACCAGTGACATCTCTGTTACAAGCAAAGACATCAATCAATCTCATTGATGGAAACCATTGTGAGAAGGTACTTATCCATGCACTTTCAAAAAAAATCCTTCAATCATCTTGGGAAAGGAATAGCTCCATTCATCATGATAAAGGTGCCATATTGGTAAAGGAATAATTATCCTTACATGGAAAACATCTTTTAGAATAGTACTTCAACAACAACCTTTGTAACAACAAAGATTTTTAAAAAAGGTTTTGATCAACAAATACATCAAGGATTAACCACTCAGGGTGTGCTGTCAGGCTGATGGAGTAATTAAATCTCTGACCTAATGGAAACCAGCAGTGCAAACACTCACCATCCCAATCCCAATTGTTTCTATACCTTGTCATAGATTTCCTTGACCCAGCTCTCAACACAGATGAACCAAGTCAAAGAGGGTGTGGGAGACATTTCAAAAATCAGTCAATACTGTAAAAAGAAGGAAGTGATGTGACTAATTTGAGAATGTATGAACTATTAATCTATTTTATGCCCGAAACGTCGATTCTTCTGTTCCTTGGGTGCTGCCTGACCTGCTACGCTTTTCCAGCAACACATTTTCAGCTCTAAAAATGTTTAAGGAGAGGCACTGTGTCAGGGCTTCAGAATCTGGAATAGACTTACACTGATGTCACAGAGCTGCTTCCCATAGGATATAAATAACACAGTGTAGGTGGGGTTAGAGAAATAGGAAGTAGATTAATCAAAATTGGATGATGAATAGAAAGTTGATTAGAAGAGTGTATTGATCAGAACCACTGAATGTAACACTGAGCCCTGAACCTTGTATCTCTCAGATTACTAGATATTGTTGAATGTAGCTTTGACATGCAGTAAACAGAGCTGTGAATGAGCCTCAGCCTAAATACAGCCTTCTCCTCAACCAGTCTGTCTTGGAACTAAACTCTCAAGTGTGGCCCTAAAACCACACACCAGAAGACAATGAAATACTGAGTGAATGTTACACTGATATAAGGTGTATTTCAGATGTCTTATTTTAAAACATGGCATGACCTGTTCTGCTTTGTTGAGTACGAATGGTCTGAAGACAATATCTCAAAAAGCAAAAAGGATATCCTCAGCATACTGACCAACACGCATTCTTCAATTGACATCATAAATGAAACAGATAGTTCAGTAATTAGCACATGACAGTTTGTGGGATCTTGCTGTACACAGATTGGTTGCCGCATTTCCTAATTACATCATTGATGCGTTTCAAAAGTACGTCAGCTCTGGAATAGCCAGTGTAATCACAGAATAATTGCATCACAGGAATAGACCATCAGGTTCATTATGGTTGCTCCAGGTCTGGTACGCAGTGCCAATCTTTTCCACATATGCCTGCACACCATTCTTATCCAAATAATTATCCAATGCTTTCATGGATGCCTCGACGAATTGGGGATATTGAAACAGTGAAAAGGTCAATATGTCTCTAAGTCAATTGGATGCAATGGTGGGACAGGCTTGAGGGTTGAAGATTTCTTCCTGCATTTTCTTCAATTTACCCAATATAACAGGAGTCAAAGTAGCAAATCATACTGAAGGTAAATCTTGTCATTCTTTCAGTTTGTTTATAATCCTGGATACTATTGATTGGGCAGGACAGCTGCAGTGAATGGATACACTCCACTTGACTAGGACGGCTTGTATTCCAGTTGCAAACAGATGGCAGATGAATGCATGAATATGAAAATGAGCATGTCATTTTCTCTGGCTACAGTCACGATTTGTTTCTTCTCAATCAGACCCAAGAGATGTCTTGAGAAAAAGCAGTGAGCAGTTGGAGATTACCGTGTGGATGCTGTGAGGAGCTGGTTATACTCAGTTTCCATTTTTCAAACTCAACACTGCAAGCGTAATGATGTATCATGGGATCTCAAGCAGCCCGTTCATACAATTATCAACAAATGTATTTCAGTGGTCCCAGCTGTCTTCAATGGTGCTGCAAATAAATTGAAGATCATGAAGAGATTGTGTACTTCAGGAATGATACAACGATCTTGTTGAACATTATAACTCAGGTTACAGAACATCAGCAAATGGAGCTGGAATATGGCATTTGGTTCTTTGATCCTTTCTCCATCATTGGTCAAGCTCATTGCTGATTGAGTTTAAAACACCATTCTGCAATATTCCCCTATTCCCTAAAACTCCTATTGTCTAAACATTTAGTAACCTCCATCTTGCATCTACTCACGAACAGATCATCCATCTTTTCTCGAGAAACAGAATTCCAAACATTTATGACCTTCAGAAAGAAGAAATGTCTCCTCATCTCAGTCGCAAGGAATTGAGATAAAACAGGAAATTGCTGGAGAAACTCAGCAGGTCTGATCATATCTATGGAGATAGAAAAGGTTTGAGACTGATATGAAGAGACATGTTCTTGAGTTCACTAACTGAGGCATACATGCTTGCAGCAATGACCTTGACAAGCCCTGAACGAAATTGTGCATGTTTGAAATCTTCTTACCTCCTGGGAATGTAACATAGTCTACACAATAACTGCTCTGAGAAAAAGCCCCTCATTCCAGGAACATCAATTGCACTCCATCTCAGATAACAGTGACCTTCCTTAGGTGAGGAGACCAAAACTGCATGCAGTATTCCAAATGTGGTCTCACCAAGACCCTGAATAATTACGTAAGACCTCTGCATTTTATTCCCCTTGTAATATATGATTTGCCATTCTAACTGTTGGTGGAAACCACATATTACCTTCCTGTGATGTGTGTATATAAAGGTACCCAAATCCTTCAGAGGACAAAGGATTTCTTAGATTAAAGGAAAAATGGCAGTTAGTCTCATTTATAGAATCATAGTATCTGTATAGTGTGGAAGCAGGCTGTTCAGCCCATCAAATTCACACCATCACTCCAAAGAGCTTCCATCCCAGACCCAAAACCTATCTTATCCCTCTAACGCTGCATTTCTCATGGCTAATCCACCTAGCCTGCAAATCCCCTGGACACTATGGGTAATTTAGCATGGCCAATCCACCTAACCTGGACCGTGGGAGGAAACCTGCACTGACACGGGGAGAATGTGCAAACTCCACACAGACAGTCCCCTGAGACTGGAATTGAACCTGGGACCCTGGTGCTGTGAGGCAGCAGTGCTAACCACTGAGCCACCACGATGATCATGAAACCATCGCTGTTAGTTGCACAAATCCATCCGATTCACCGATGTTCTTTAAAATAGGAAAGGCAGCTAACCATCGATAACAAGGAGTGACCACAGATAACAAGGGAAATGAAGGATAGTAATTAGCTTGAAGGAAGAGAACCCTCAATAAGATTAATTCTAATAAGACTAGATAGGGTAAGGATAGAAAGAATGTTCCCGATGACTGATGAATTCAGAACTGGGAGTCACAGCCTAATGATATAGGATAAGCCTTTTAGGATTGAGATAAGGCGAATTATTTTTCATCCAAAGACTGATGTGGAATTCTCTGTCACAGAAAGCAACTGAGGCCAAAGCATTGAATGTATTAAATAACTAAACATGTGTAGTTATTAGGGCTAAAGGGATCAAACGATATGGACAAAACAGGAGCAGGCTACTGAGTTGGATGATTGGTCACGATCGTGTTGAATGATGAAGCAGACTCAAAGGGCCGAATGGCTAATTTCCTCTCCTATTTTCTCCATTTCTATGTTCAGCAGAGTAAATCCACCATCCTTACCTGCTCTGGCCCACATGTGTTGCCAGAAACTTAGCAATATGGTTTGCTAGGTCTGATGGAGTGGTCACTGGATTCGAAATGTTAACGCTGCTTCCTCCTCACAGATGCTGCCAGACCTGCTGAGTTTCTCCGGCAATCTGAGTTCTTAACTCTTAGATACCCCCTGAAATAGTCAAGCAAGTCATTGGGTTCAGGACAATTGGAGATCTGCAACAAATGGCAATCGTGCCAGCCCATGAAAGAATACAGGAGACCTTGTGTCATTCAGTTGTCTTTAGCAGAATAGCAAACAGCAGCCCTTCCTGCCATGCAGTCTGTTTCCCACTCACTTTTTCACATTCCCCTCTCACATTCACACACTTTGACACTCACAGTCTGTCCCCTTTGAATTCCTCTTCAGTATTAAATAACCTCAGTGACTTACTGAAACCCTGCAACAGACCCGTCCTTATTGCCAAGCAGAATGTAACTAATATTTTGGAACAGTGAAGAGTAACATCCTTCAAACTGTCTCTACTCCTGAATGTTGTAATGTTTCGCAGGTACTGATTCCTGCAGCATCATTTAAGACAATAATCCTTTACAGAAAATGGTGGTATAGCAGGCATGTCACTAACCTAGTAATGCAGAGCCCCCAGGTTAATATTGTGCGATTATTGGATCGAATCCCATCATAGCAGATGGTGACAACTGAATTCAATAAAGATCTGGGATTAAACAAAAACTGAACTAAGGAGCAGCCGTGTAACCATTGTTAATTATTGCAAGAACCCATCTGGTCCACTAATGTCCTATAGGAAAGGAATCGAAAAAGGAATTCATCATACTTAGCACATGGTATCAAACGCACTTTCAAATAATTCAGCATGGTATAATTTTTTCAAGCATTTTTATGGCCAACTGGTCATCCAATATGTCATGTTCTTGTCATTTCAACAAGTCCTACTCATTGTAGCCTGTGGGAAATTCTACAGCGCACCCTTGAGGGGAGTGTAGAATATCTGATGACAGCCGCTGGATTTCTGCCTTTAATGGTTCACATGCAAATTGCTGTCAACTTCAGAGGATTATAATTGTGCATAGTTTTACCATCATGTCTACCACCAAATCCAGACAATGAGCTGAATCTTCTAAGAGTGACAATCCTGGGGTGGATTCCACTCTGCTCCTCTTCACTTACCCCACTCAGAGATCTGGCCATCTTCCCTGAGCTTCAATTTATAGTCTCTCGGGGCTTGTGAAAGGGACCTGATGTGACATCCTTCCAGCACAGCATAGGTTCATTGCTGGAGCCAAACCATATCACCCTTTGTTTAATGCAGTAGGTGCCATATTCTAGGGTTTAAATCTCCCAAAGGCGATTTGACAATCTAGGGAGAAATTAAGAGTTATAAGTGTAATTGGTTGACCAGCATGTATCAACTGTCCTTAGTTGCACTTAAGAAGGTGGTAGTGAGCTGCCTTCTTGAATCACTGCAGTCCATTAAGAAAGGAGTTCCAGGATTTTGACCCAGTGACACTGAAGGAACAGCGATATATTTCCAACTCAGGATAGTGAGTGACTTGGAGGGGAATATGCAGGTGATGGTGTTCCCCTGCATTTGCTGCCCTTGTCCTTTCTAGATAGAAGTGGTCATGGGTTTGGAAGGTGCTGTCTAAGGATTCTTTGTGAATTTCTGCAGTGCATTTTGTAGATGATACCTACTGCTGCCACTGAACGTCAGGGGTAGAGGGAGTAAATGTTTGTGGATGTGGTGCCAATCAAGTGAATTTATAATTTGGGTCTGCAAGGAGATCATAATCAGGAGGTCGCCCCGAGGGATGTGTTGCCAGTGCTACAAGAAATATAACAGTTGGGACAGTTGGTGAAGATGGGCACCGTGTCCCAAATACAATACTCAATAATGCACTGTCACCAGGATCATTACACTGCATCTTCCTAGACATCATTCCCAATCACCATGATTGAATCTCTCACAGGTACTGCACACAATTTAAACACATCTCATCGTTCTTCATTGATGTGATGCATGCTGTTCCAAACAATTGTTAATTTCAGAGCTTGCCAGCAAAAGGGTGAGCAACCTGTTTTTATTGAGCAGTCAGGGTCAATATATTTAGTCAGCAAGAGACTTCATTAAACTCAACATGGTGTCACATCAGAGTCAATGTCTTCACCAAGGTGGGCTTTTATACTAAAGGTGCTGCTCCAACCCCACCTGAACATTCTCATGGAGTCAGAGTCAATAACACAGAAATAGGCTTTTTGGTCCAACTGGTCCATGCTGAATAAATTTTCTGAACTAAACCAGTCCTATTCCATTGTGTTTGACCCATAACCCTCTAAACCTTTCCTAATCATTAACCTATCTAAATGTCTTTTAAATGTTGTAACTGTACCTACATCTATCACTTCCTCTGGCAGTTCATTCCACATACGAACCACCCTCTGTGTGAAAAAGTTGCCCATCTGGTCCTTTTTAAACATTTCTCTTTCACCTTAAACATATGCCCTCTAGTTTTGAACTCCCCCACTTTAAGAAAAAGACTTGTGTTATGGACCAGACCAGACCCCCTCAAAGCATTTCAAGAAGGTAGCCCAGACCCTAACCTTTCTAGTTGTTTTGGGCAGGTGAAAAGTGGATATTCCAGGAGTGATACAGCTGGTCAAAACCTCTCGGTTTTAAACAAAACAGAATTTATTTACAGAGAACTGAATTAAATTCAAACAAAAGAGAGCAGAATACAGAATACCTTAACACATCCAAAAACCCAACAGACTATCCCAACTCAATGGAGCTATTGCAAATTCCTGCAATAATCCTCATAAACACCTCTTGGCAACAAAGGTAAAATCAAACACAGGTTCTTGCGAGAGAGGAAGATGGCAGAGAGATTCAGCATGGGACACCTTCTTACACATAACTGTTTCTTTTGGATTCTCAGCTAACAGCTGACCAGCAGCTCTGAACAGTGATAAACCAACCCAATCCAAACCAGAGGAAAGCTGAGTTGGAAGAACTGGCCACTCCCCCTTCAATGTACAAGCGTTTGTTTAAAAGCTTCTTTAATTAGGTACACCCAGACATTTCAGAATCTATGCATTTACAAGCCCGCTGAAAAGAAAAGCCAAGGACATCCTAACATTGTTAAAGGAGCTGCACCATCACACCTTTGTTATTCATCGTATATATGGCCCGCATAATCTTATGAACCTCTGTAAGGTCACCTCTGAACCTCCAGTGAAAAGAAGTCCCAGGCTACCCAGTCTCTCCTCATAACTCAAACCTGTCAATTTCACCAGTTTCCTCATCTCCCCCCCTCCCTTCCCACCTATCTACTCCAACAATCACCATCACAAACCACCCCTCCCCCCCTCCCCCATTTCCTCCCAGCCCAAAGGATTCTGGGTAATCCAAGATGGAGGACGGGAAAAATTTCTGGCTGTAACAACTGCTCCTTTTTTTGAGGTAGTTTAGGTGCTGGAGGGGATTTGCTCGAATTCCAGGAGTAGCAATTACTGTTTTATATGCTGTTGCATTGTTTTGGAACTTTGGGAAAAAAAAAGTCAAAACAACAGCAGTTTTAAAAGGGAGAAGATCAGACAAAGGAAGCACATGGTGAGGACAGTGCAGGAGAGAGAGAACCTGCACAATTACTGCCTTTGCTGTTTGAATTCGTGTATTGCTGGACATCAGAGAGCATCTGGGAAAATTATCAAACAGTGAAATTCACAACTGATCTTGGAGGAACTGTTAGGCAAAATTCACAACACAGAATCAGGTAAGTTAATCACTGTTTTACGTGTGGCCTACAGAGAATCTACAGTAGTGAGTAGAATAGGTTCTCTCTTGATTATATGTTGTTGGAGATATGTCTCTTGATTAAACTTAAAATATAAGCCATTACTATTAATTTAACCTGGGGCAGTGTTTGTAGAGGAATAAGACGGTGTTATTTTCTGGGTCTATAGATTATGAAGGAGCAAAAATGGCCTTTAATAGAGTGATATGTACTCCTTGTCAGATGTGGGAGTTTAAAGAGAGTTTAAGGGTTACTGTGGATTATATCTGCCATAAATGCTGCTGGCTGCAAATCTTATCAGATTGAATGAATCGGTTGGAGAGACAGTTCGAAGCGATGAGGAATTTCAACAGCAACAATATGTGATGGATGGCAGGTATAGGAAGTGGGGAAAGTCTCAGATACAGTTACATAGATGGGTTAACTCCAGGAAAGGTAAGAGAGGTAGGCACCTAGGGCAGGAGTCTTTTGTGGATATACTCATTTCACGGTGGGCGGCACGGTGGCACAGTGGTTAGCACTGCTGCCTCACAGCGCGGGAGACCCGGGTTCAATTCCCGCCTCTGGCGACTGACTGTGTGGAGTTTGCACATTCTCCCTGTGTCTGTGTGGGTTTCCTCTGGGTGCTCCGGTTTCCTCCCACAGTCCAAAGATGTGCAGATCAGGTGAATTGGCCATGCTAAATTGCCCGTAGTGTTAGGTAAGGGTAAATGTAGGGGCATGGGTGGGTTGCGCTTCGGCGGGTTGGTGTGGACTTGTTGGGCCGAAGGGCCTGTTTCCATGCTGTAATGTAATGTAATCTAATCTAAAACAGATATGCTGTTTTGTAAAATGTAGGGGGTGATGGATTCTCAGGGGAACGTAGCACGAACAGCTAAGTTTCTGGCATGGAGACTAGCTCTAATCCAATTAGGGGTACGTCGGCTTTCAAGAGATCAATTGTGTTAGGGGATTCTGTAGTCCGAGGTACAGACAGACATTTCTGTGGCCAGCAGCGAAAAAGCAGAATGGTGTGTTGCTTCCCTGGTGCCAGGATCAAGGATGTCTCAGGGGGAGAGGGGCCAGCAAGAGGTCATTGTCCACATTGGAATCAACGATATAGGAAGGGAAAAGGTTGAGATTCTGAAGGGAGATTAGAGAGAGTTAGGCAGAAATTTAAAAAGGAGGTCCTCAAACGGTAGTAGTATCTGGATTACTCCGGGTGCTATGAGCTAGTGAGCGTAGGAATAGGAGGATAGAGCAGATGAATGCATGGCTGAGGAGCTGGTGTATGGGAGAAGGATTCACATTTTTGGATCATTGGAACCTTTTTTGGAGTAGAAGTGACCTGTACAAGAAGGACGGATTGCACCTAAATTGGAAGGGGACTAATACACTGGCAGGGAAATTTGCTAGAGCTGCTCAGGAGGATTTAAACTAGTAAGGTGGGGGGGTGGGACCCAGGGAGATAGTGAGGAAAGAGATCAATCTGAGACTGGTACAGTTGAGAACAGTCAAACAGTCAGGGCAGGCAGGGACAAGGTAGGACTAATAAATTAAACTGCATTTATTTCAATGCAAGGGGCCTAACAGGGAAGGCAGATGAACTCAGGGCATGGTTAGGAGAATGGGACTGGCATATCATAGCAATTACAGAAACATGGCTCAGGGATGGGCAGGATTGGCAGCTTAATGTTCCAGGATACAAATGCTACAGGAAGGATAGAAAGGGAGGTAAGAGAGGAGGGGGAGTGGCATTTTTGATAAGGGATAGCATTACAGCTGTGCTGAGGGAGGATATTCCCGGAAATACATCCAGGGAAGTTATTTGGGTGGAACTGAGAACTAAGAAAGGGATGATCACCTTATTGGGATTGTATTATAGATCCTCTAATAGTCAGAGGGAATTTGAGAAACAAACTTGTAAGGAGATCTCAACTTTCTGTAAGAAGAATAGGATGATTATGGTAGGGAATTTTAACTTTCCAAACATAGACAGAGACTGCCATAGTATTAAGGGTTTAGATGGAGAGGAATTTCTTAAATGCATACAAGGCAATTTTCTGATTCAGTATGTGGATGTACCTACTAGAGAAGGTGCAAAACTTGACCTATTCTTTGGAAATAAGGCAGGGCAGGTAACTGAGGTGTCAGTGGGGGAGCACTTTGGGGCCAGTGACCATAATTCTATTCATTTTAAAACAATGATGGAAAAGGATAGACCACATCTAAAAGTTGAAGTTCTAAATTGGAGAAAGGCCAATTTTCACGGTAATAGGCAAGAATTTTCGAAAGCTGATTGGGTGCAGATGTTCGCAGGTAAAGGGATGGCTGGAAAATGGGAAGCCTTCAGAAATGAGATAACAAGAATCCAGAGAAAGTATATTCCTGTCAGGGTGAAAGGAAAGGCTGGTAGGTATAGGGAATGCTGGATGACAAAAGAAATTGAGGTTTGGTTAAGAAAAAGAAGGTAGCATATGCAAGGTATTGACAGGATAGATCGAGTGAATCCTTAGAAGAGTATAAAGGAAGTAGGAATATACTTAAGAGGGAAATCAGGAGGGCAAAAATGGGACATGAGATAGCTTTGGCAAATAGAGTTAAGGAGAATCCAAAGAGTTTTTACAAATACATTAAGGACAAAAGGATAACTAGGGAGAGAATAGGGCTCCTCAAAGATCAGCAAGAAGGCCTTTGTGTGGAACTGCAGAAAATGGAGGAGATATAAATGAGTATTGTGCATCAGTATTTACTCTGGAAAAAGATATGGAAGATATAGACTGCAGGGAAATAGATGGTGACATCTTGCAAAATGTCCATATTACAGAGAAGGAAGTGCTGAATGTCTTGAAATGGGTAAAGGTGGATAAATCCCCAGAACCTGATCAGGTGTACCCAAGAACTCTGTGGGAAGCTAGAGAAGTGATTGCTGGGCCTCTTGCTGAGATATTTGTCTCATGGATAGTCACAGGCGAGGTGCTGGAAGACTTGAGGTTGGCTAACGTGGTGCCACTTTTTAAGAAGGGTGGTAAGGACAAGCCAGGGAACTATAGACCAGTGATCCTGACCTCGGTGGTAGGCAAGTTGTTGGAGGGAATCCTGAGGGACAGGATATACATGTATTTGGAAAGGCAAGGACTGATTAGGGATATTCAACGTGGCTTTGTGTGTGGGAATTCATGTCTTACAAACTTGATTGAGTTTTTTGAGGAACTAACAAAGAGGATTGATGAGGGCAGAGCAGTAGATGTGATCTATATGGATTTCAGTAAGGCGTTCGGCAAGGTTCCCAATGGGAGACTGGTGAGCAAGGTTAGATCTCACAGAATACAGAGACAACTAGCCATTTGGATACAGAACTGGCTCAAAGGTGGTGAAGGATTTGGAGGGATATGGGCCAGATGCTGGCAGGTGGGACTAGATTGGGTTGGGATATCTGGTCGGTATGGACAGGTTGGACTGAAGGCTCTGTTTCCGTGCTGAACATCTCTATGACTCCAGTCCTGTTTTTCAGACTGGAGGCCTGTGACCAGTGAAGTGCCACAAGGATCGGTGCTGGGTCCTCTACCTTTTGTCATTTACATAAATGATTTGGATGCGAGCATAAGAGGTACTGTTAGTAAGTTTGCAGGTGATACCAAAATTGGAGGTGTTGTGGACAGTGAAGAGGGTTACCTCAGATTACAACTGGATCTTGACCAGATGGGCCAATGGGCTGAGAAGTGGCAGATGGAGTTTAATTCAGATAAATGCGAGGTGCTGCATTTTGGGAAAGCAAATCTTAGCAGGACTTATATGCTTAATGGTAAGGTCCTGGGGAGTTGTTTCTGAACAAAAAGACCTTGAAGTGCAGGTTCATAGCTCCTTGAAAGTGCAATCGCAGGTAGATAGGATAGTGAAGAAGGTGTTTGGTATGCTTTCCTTTATTGGTCAGAGTACAGGAGTTGGGAGGTCATGTTGCAGCTGTACAGGACATTGGTTAGGCCAGTGTTGGAATATTGCATGCAATTTTGATCTCCTTCCTATCGGAAAGGTGTTGTGAAACTTGAAAGGGTTCAGATCGATTTACAAGGATGTTGCCAGGGTTGGAAGATTTGATCTATCGGGAGAGGCTGAACGGGCTGGGGCTGTTTTCTCTGGAGCGTCGGAGGCTGAGGGGTGACCTTATCGAGGTTTACAAAATTATGAGGAGCATGGATAGGATAAATAGGCAAAGTCTTTTCCGTGGGGTCAGGGAGTCCAGAACTCGAGGGCATAGGTTTAGGGTGAGAGGAGAAAGTTATAAAAGAGACCTAAGGGGCAACTTTTTAACACAGAGGGTGGTATGTGTATGGAATGAGCTGCCAGAGGATGTGGTGGAGGCTGGTACAACTGCAACATTTAAAAGGCATCTGGATGGGTATATGAATAGGAAGGATTTGGAGAGATATGGGCCAGGTGCTGGCAGGTGGGACTAGATTGGGTTGGGATATCTGGTTGGTATGGACAGGTTGGACTGAAGGCTCTGTTTCCGTGCTGAACATCTCTATGACTCCAGTCCTGGCAACATCCTGGTAAATCTCTTCTGAGCCCTCTCCAGTTTAATAATTGTCTTTCTATTACATGGTGACCAGAACTGTACACAGTATGCAAAAGTGGCCTCACCAACATCCTGTACAACCTCAACATGACATCCCAACTCAGATTCTTTCTTCACCTTTTCTATCAGCACTGGAAAAGGGAAACAAGACCCCACCAGCCTTAAACCGGAAGCTGCCTCCTTACATTACTGCCCTGCACAAGAATGTTGCACATCCTGAGTCTCAGCTATAAATACTATGTTTCATTCATTCATTGGATGTGGGTGTTGTTGGCTGAGTCTGCATTTATAACTCATTGCTAAATGCCTGGAATTCTTTGTATGATGCTGATGGAGGAATAAATCTGGAATACCAATAAAACCTTGCCTTCCTTTGAAATACGAGGGCAGTTAAGAGTTAACCATGTTGCTCTGGGTCTGGAGTCACGTGTCGGTCAGACTAGGTAAGGATGGCAGATTTCCTTCCCTAAAGGATGCTCATGGGCTTTTACAACAATCAGCAATTGTTACATGGTCTCAATTAGCCTCACTATTTGTTGGACTCAAATTTCACCAATGGCCAAGGTCGGTTTTGAACCCATCCATCCAGAACATCAATCAAGTGTTCTGAATTACTATTCCATTGACATGAAAGCAATCTATTGTCTACACTTCTGTTGGAATCATTCATGCCTCAAACTCATAAGGTCCTGGATTCAGAGCCCAATCCTGGGTTGGAGAAGACAAATAAACATTGTAAGAGAAAATGCTGGAAAATCTCAGCAGGTCTGGCAGCATCTGTAAGGAGAGAAAAGAGCTGACGTTTCGAGTCTAACTGACCCTTTGTCAAAGCTAAAAAAAGGGAGAAATAGGGAGGTATTTGTACTAGGCTGAGAGAAGGTAAGTCTGGAGCCATGAAGTTGCCAGGGTTGGAGGATTTGAGCTAAAGGGAGAGGCTGAATAAGTGCATGGAGATGTGCAGGTTAGGTGAATTGGCCAAACTGGGGCAGCATGGTGGCTCAGTGATTAGCACTGTTGTCTCATTGCAGCAGGGACCCAGGTTCAATTCCACCCTCAGGCGACTGTCTGTATGGAGTTTGTACATTCACTCCATGTCTGTGTTGGTTTCCATCCACAGGCCAAAGTCATGTAGGTTAGATGAATTGGCCATGCTAAATTGCCCATTGTGTTTGGGGTGTGTAGGTTAGATGCATTAGTCAGGGGGAACTATAAAGTAATAGTGTAGGGGAATGTGTCTGGATGGGTTACTCTTCAGAGGGTCAGTGTGGACTTGTTGGGCCAAATGGTCTGTTTCCACACTGTAGGGATTCTATGAATAGACTGGACCATCAGAGGCCGAGGGGTGACGTTATTGAGGTTTATAAAATCATGAGGAGCATGAATAGGATAAATAGATAAAGTCTCTTCCCCAGGTGAGAGACTCCAAAACTAGATGACATAGGTTTAGGGTGAGAGGGGAAAGATTTAAAAGAGACTGAAGGGGCAACTTTTTCATGCATGTGATGAATGAGCTGCCAGAGGAAGTGGTGGAGGCTGGTACAATTACAACATTTAAAAGCCATCTGGATGGTATATGAATAGGAAGGGTTTAGATAGATATGGGTCAAATGCTGGAAAATGGGACTAGATTAATTCAGGATATCTGGTCAGCATGGATGAGTTGGACCAAAGGGTCTGTTTCTGTGCTGCACAGCTCTGCGACTCTATGATTCTATGACTATATGGAATGCTCTGCCCCAGGAGGCAGTGGAGGCCAAGTCTCTGGATACTTTCAAGAAAGAGATGGATAGAGCTCTTAAAGATAATGGAATCAAGGGTTATGGGGATAAGGCAGGAACAGGATACTGATTGAGGATGATCAGCCATGATCATAATGAATGGAGGTGCTGGCTCAAAGGGCCGAGTGGCCTACTTCCACACCTATTGCCTATTGAGTGTTGCCTTCCTGATGAGATGTGCCCCTGAGGCACAGTCTGCCTACGTGGGTGGATATCAATGATTATCTTGGCATCATTTCAAAGAAAAGCAGGGAGTTTTTCCTGGTACTTAGTATTCATCCATCCACAACTGGGCGATTATCATCTTGCTGTTTGTGAGATCCTGTTGTACACAAATTAGTTGCTATATTTTCTGCTTTTCAGCACAACTAAACTTCAATGTCTTGCACACGGTGTGATTTAGGACATAAATGCAAGTCTCTTTTCCTTTTGTTTCACATACACGAGCCTGACTCACAAACCTCTATCAGCTGAAGGTTAAGAATCTTACAATTTGCAACAGTTCGAAAATATTGCAATTCCAGAATTGTTGATGCAGAAATAAACAATTACAAGATAATAAAACCAATATGGTATTATCATGCAAGCTCAATATAATCTGTTTTTGGTGACAGATCTGATTCATGCTTTGTGAGTGTGGTGTTCAGTCAAACATTGCTCATTGAACATTCACATTGAGATAACCGACAAATGCAAAATCACAGTGTCCAGGTTTCATTATGACAAGAGGAAAAGATCTCTTGTTTATCCTTTGGATGTGAACATCACTGACCAGGCCAGGTCAACAGCTGGTTCAGGAGGGTTGGCTTTAGATTCTTGAGGCATTAGAATCATTTCCAGGGAAACGTAGGACCTGTACAAATTGAATGGATTTACTGTGAACAGCCACAGAATCAGCATCGTCCTGATGTTGTTGGGATGTATTTAACCTAGATTGGCAAGGGACTTGGATCCTGACCAGTACTGATCAAAGGGCAGAGAGGAAGAGGTGGAATCAGAAGTTAAGATGCGAGGAAATGAGTCTGGACAGTAGAGGAATTAAAAAAGTGAGTTTAGGAGTGAATAGCATGTATATTCATGCAAGGAGTATGAGATGTGAGGTGAAGACAGTTCTAGACATCGGGCCTTAGAGTCATAGAGGTGTACAGCATGGAAACAGACCTTTGGGTCCAACCCATCCATGCTGACCAAATATCCCAACCCAATCTAGTCCCACCTGCCAGCACTCAACCCTTATCCTTCCAAACCCTTCCTATTCATATATCCATCCAGATGCCTCTTAAATGTCACAATTGTCCCAGCCTTCGCCACTTCCTCTGACAGCTCATTCCCTACACACCCTCTGTGTGGAAAAGTTGCACCTTAGGTCTCTTTTATACCTTTCCCCACTCATCCTAAATCTATGCCGTCTAGTTATGGACTCTCCAACCCCAGGGAAAAGACTGTCTATTTATCCTATTCATGCCCCTCATGATTTTATAAACCTCTATAAGGACACTCTTCAGCCTCCGACGCTCCAGGGAAAACAGCCCCAGCCGATTCAACCTCTCCCTGTAGCCCACACGAAGGAGTATATACTCATAACTATGGTCAAGACTTATCAGAAAGGTGGACAGGATAGTCAGTTCATTATTACAGATTATAGGGTATTCAGATGTGATAAAGATGGGCTTAGAAGTGGAGGGAACCTCAATATTGATCAAAGAAGTATTTAAAGCAGCAAGAAGACATGGTATTTTGGACTAATCATCAAATGAGGTCAGAAACAAAAGCAGGGATTGCTGGGAACACTCAGCAGGTCTGGCAGCATCTGTGGAGAGAAAGCAGAGTTAATATTTCAGTTCCAGTGACCTGTCTTCAGAACTGAGTGTAGCTGGGAAAAGGTTGGTCTACTTGCTGAAGATGGAGTGACGGGGGATGGGTGAAGAGGGAAATCAGAGGAGATCAAGCCCAGTTGAACAGACAAAACAATGGGTAAAGATCAGCCTGGAAGAATGAAAGTTGTTAATGGGGACTGTCAATGGCTGACAATGGTTATTTGTGCTAGCAGACCATGTGCTGACAAGGCCTGGTGGGTGAAGGTTGGGGTAAGGACATGGAAGAGCTCAGGCCCTAGTTATTGAACTCGATATTGAGTCCAGAGGGCTGCAGGGTCCCCATGCAGAAAATGAAGTGTTGCTCCTCCAGATTGCATTGAGCTTCACTGGAGCACAGCAGCAAGCCTCAGACACGGATGCAGGCTATGGAACACTGTAGGATGTGGCAGGCACCTGGAAGCTCAGGGTCTTTTTTGCAGATAGAGCGTTCTGTAAAGTGATCACCCCGCCTGCATTTTGTTTCCCTGATGTAGTGAAAACCATTTTGTGAGCAGCGAATACAGTGAATATTGGAGACACACATCCTTTATGAAAAATAAGAAATAAGGGAATAGATAGATAGATAGAATTTTTAATCAAAGAAGGTATTGCTGCAATTGTTAGAGTTGACCTCAGACCATTAGACCAGAGGAAAGAGGAACAGGATTAGGCCATTCGGCCCCTCAAGACTGCTCCATTGTTCAATAGGATCATGACTAACTGGGGATTTGTCATAACTCTTCTACTGCACTTTCCCCATAACCTTTAATTCCCCAACCTGACTATCTCAGCCTCAAATATACACAAGGAGCTTGGTTCAGGCAATCAGGATATAGAATCAGTTTGGGGGAAGGTGAGGAATAGTAGGATGAGTAATAATGTGACAGTACTAATTAGTGACTTCTGACTGAAGGCAACTCTGCTCAAAGCAATCGTAATATGAGTGGTAATGCATGAGTGAGTATTTGGTTAGAAATGGTGTGTCGGATTTGGGGAAAAGACAGGAGATTAGTAGCAGGTGATAGAACCAGTGCAGGCACAAAAGAGTTTGACAGAAGGGTTCATTTCCGTGCTGTCTAACATTATGACTCTGTGACTGAATGACCTCAATTTGTACCCTAACAATTCTAGCAGACTTGAGGGGCGGAAGGGCCCGCTCCTGCTCCTATATCCTTTAGTCTTACTTTTACAAATATTAGTTATGATGAATGGTATCTATGTTCTTAAAAGGGAGCAAGATAAACACATGAAGTATGTGTCTATGTAAGTGTGGAAGCACAGGCGATAGGCAAGGTCCTCAATGAATATTTCTCTTCTGTGTTTATGGTGGAGAAAGACATGAAGACTTTGGAACTTGAGTAAGTTAGTGGTCATATCTTGGGGAGAGACCAAATCACAGTAGAGGATGTATTGGGTGTATTAGAATGTATGCAGGTGGATAAATCTCCTGGTCCTGACCACATACATACAGGAACACAGCAAGGGGCTACAGAAGAAATTGTGGAAGTCCTGGCTGACATTTTTGCATCTTTGTTAGCCACGGGTAAAGTCCTGGAAGACTGGAGAGTAACGAATGTTGTGCCATTATTCAAGAAGGACTGCAAAGAAAAGCCTAGGAACTATAAACCAGTAAACCTAACATCTGTGGTAGGTAAGTTACTTGAGAAGATTCTGACGGATAAGATATACATGCATTTGGAAAGACAAGATTTGATTAAGGAGTAGTCAGCATGGCTTTGACAGTGGGAGAATGCGTCACACATTTGTGAGAGTTGTTGATGAAGTGATCAGGAAGGTTGATGAGGAAAGGGCAGTAGACGTAATCTGTATGGATTTCAGTAAGGCCTTTGATAAGGTTCCACATGGTATGTTGCTCTGGAAGGTTAGATCACATGGAATCCAGGGGGAGCTGGCAAATTAGATACACAATTGACTTGATTGTAGGAAGCAGAGGGTAATTATGGAAGAATGCTATGGGACTGGAGGCCTGTGATTAGTGGCATACCTCATGGGATAGTGCTGAGCCCATTGCTGATTGTTATCGATATCAATGATTTGAATGAGAATGTACAAAGCACAATTAATAAATGTGCAAATGACACTAAAATAGGAGTATCATGAACAGTGAGGAAGGTTGTCAGAAATTGCAGCAGGACCTTGATCGGCTGGGGCAGTGGGCCGAGCGATGGCAAATGGACTTCAATATAGATGTGTGATAAAAGTCAATTCAAGGCAGGAGCTTTCATGATGAATGATAAGGCCTTAAGGAGTGCAGTGGAACTGAGGGACCTTGGAGTTCAGGTGAATGATTCTCTGAAAGTGGAGTCACAGGTAGACAGGTCAGTGAATGAGGCTTTTGACATACTGGTCTTCGACAGAGTAGAGGAGTTGGGAAGGTATGTTGCAGTTGTACAGGACATTGGTGAGGCTGCATTTGGAGTATTGTGTTCAGTTTTGGTCACCTTGCTATAAGAAAGATGTTATTAAACTGGAAAGAGTACAGAAAAAAAATTACAAGGATGTTGCCAAAAATTACAAGGATGTTGTCTGAGTTATAGGGAGAGGTTGGACAAGCCAGGATTTTTTTCTTTAGAGCGTAAGAGTCATGAGAGGCATGGATAGGGTGAATGCCCTCAATCTTTCTCTCAGGGTTGGGGAATCGAGGACTAGAGGGCATCAGTTTAAGGTTAGAGGGGAAAGAACAAAAGGGAACCTGAGGGGGCAACTTTTTTACAAGGTGGAATGATCTGCCATCGGAAATGGTTGAGGTGGGTACATAAACATTTAAAAGGCATTTGGACAAATAAATGGATAGGAAAGGATTAGAAGGATATGGGCCAAGTGCAGGGAAATGGGATTAGTGTGGGTGGATATTTTGGTCGGCATGGGCCAGTTTGGGCCAAAGGGCCTGTCTCTGTGCTGTAGGACTCTCTGACTCTAAGTATAAGTCGACAGTGAGTAATGAAGTGGGAATAGGAAGTTATGTGGAGCAGAAAAACCTACCTCAATTCGTTGGGCTGAATGATCTATTTCTATGCAGTCGATACTTTTTCTCTTTATTGGAATGTGGGCTTCATAACAAGACCTCCACTTGTTGCCCATACCTAATTGCCACTGAACTGAGTAACCTGCTCTTTCAGAGGACAGTTACAATCAAGCCCATTGCTGTGGGTCTGGAGTCAATATGGAAAACCACATAAGGATGACAGATTTTCTTCACAAAAAAGCATGAATGAATCCCTTTGGTTCGGCTGACAATCAATGCTGCTTCTGGCATCTACTACTGAGACAAGGTTAAAGTTCCAAATTGGTTTATAATTCCCACCAGCTGCCATGTGGGATTTGAACCTTTGTCCCAGAGGATTAGTCTGGAATCCCTGGACCACTAGTCCAATGACATTACCATGTTGCCACCATCTCCCCAAGAATGCAATGCAAAGATCCCATTTCTCCACATTAACACAGCACAGATGATTGTGAGACTAATGTTCCTAAAAGCTGATTGTGTTCTTATGCTCCTATCAGTTCATTCTGAGGAGACAGCCTTGAGAATTGCTTGTTGCTCCGACTAACTCTGTGTGAGCTGCCTAATTTGTTGTTCCCACTTTCTTTGTAGCGACTCCTGCTGGGGATGCTGAGGAACAACTGAGTGGTTTGATGAAGATACCAGATGTGTATGAGCATCCCCCCACCCCCCAAACAGTTCAA
This sequence comes from Chiloscyllium plagiosum, assembly GCF_037043375.1. Classification (NCBI taxonomy): domain Eukaryota; kingdom Metazoa; phylum Chordata; class Chondrichthyes; order Orectolobiformes; family Hemiscylliidae; genus Chiloscyllium; species Chiloscyllium plagiosum. Next base: position 7,999,511 of record NW_028270149.1, on the reverse strand, counting down.
GACAGAAATTAGACACTCCTTGCATGGTTTTGTAGTTCAAAAGCAGGCAATCTCCCCACAGAGTATATAATTAATGTTTGATGATTCCTATATAATTTGTAAAGGCATAGATTGCTGTATTTTACTTTTCACATATTGTGAAAGTGAGAAACAGAAATTCCTAACCTTCACCAAACTATTAAACAATTTTCAGGTCAACAGTTGAATTGTTTCACAATCTCAAGTCTTTGTAATTGTAGCAAAATTATTACGTGCAGCACAAGACACTGCGAGACCAGAAGACAACATAGATGAAGAAGAACATGTTTGACAGCATTTTTGATTTGAAACCTACTCTTCATGAAGCAATAACTGTGACAAATTGCTTCTCCCAGAGTGTGAAGCCAAGAGATATATTAAAATCCCAGCACAATCCTTCCTTGCAAACCCCAGGAATCCAGACCTTAAGAGATTTTCAATATGACTGAACCATTGTTTCCCAGTGGGGCTCTCTGATTGGCTTCCTCCTTACTCAATGCCCAACGTCCAGTATTGGTTTAAAGGCAGCCGAAATATTGACAGAATGTTTGGAGCCCATATCTTCAGTCTCTTTGATGAGAATGTTGCTAATAGTTAAGCTGACACTTTCCGTTGTACAATCTTCCCTTACTGCTGCAAAGTAACAGTTGAATTGAATACTGTGGTCAAGTCTCAGTGGTGTTCTAGAGGTGTATAATCACATCTTTGAAGGTCTGATACAAAAATATGAACTAAATAAACTGAATTCTATTTAACAACCTTGTGAAAGTAATGTGATGCTGCCTATTTAATTGTCACTGTAAAGATTGTCTTCTTTAGTTGCGAAATATCTCCACATGTGTCTGTGATTCTATTCTAGCACCTTACGCTGAGAGAAAATGTTCAAAATCCAAGCTCGGTGTTTGAAATGGTGGAAGCTGCACTGAATTTCTGTAATGTGAGAAAGTGGAGCAGTTTCAATGAGCATTGAACTCCACAACATTCCATGCCATTCCTTGCTCAGAACCTGAAGCAGTCTGTGACTACACACAGCAATGACCTGGACAATGTTCATGGCTTGGCTTGATAAGTGACAATTAACATTTAGAACATAGAACATAGAACAGAATCACAGGTGCTAGAATAGAATCACAGCACAGAACAGGCCCTTCGGCCCTCGATGTTGTGCCGACCTGTGAACTACTCTCAGCTCGTCCCCCTACACTATCCCAAAATCGTCCATGTGTTTATCTAAGGATTGTTTAAATCTCCCTAATGTGGCTGAGTTGACTACATTAGCAGGTAGGACATTCCACGCCCTTACCACTCTCTGCGTAAAGAACCTGCTTCTGATATCTGTCTTAAATCTATCACCCCTCAATTTGTAGTTATGCCCCATGGTACATGCAGAAGTAATCATCCTAAGAAAAAGACTTTCACTGTCTACCCAATCTAATCCTCTGATCATCTTGTATGTCTCGATCAAATCACCTCTTAGCCTTCTTCTTGCCAATTAGAACAGGTTCAAGTCTCTCAGCCTTTCCTCATAAGACCTTCCTTCCAGACCAGGCAACATCCTGGTAAATCTCCTCTGCACCTTTTCAAATGCATCTGGATCTTTCACAAAATATGGTGACCAGATCTGTACACAATATTCCAAGTGTGACCGTTCCAGCGTATTTTATATTTGCAGCATTATATTGCGGCTCCGGAACTCAATCCCTCTACGAATGAAACCTAACACACCGTATGCCTTCTTAACAGCACTATCAACCTGGGTAGCAACTTTCAGGGATCGATGCACATGGACTCCAGGATCCCTCCGCACATCCACACTACCAAGAATCTTTCCATCGACCCAGTATTCTGCCTTCCTGTTATTCTTCCCAAAGTGCATCACCTCACATTTAGCTGCATTGAACTCCATCTCATCCCAATTCTGCAGTTTATCCAAGTCCCCCTGCAACCTGTAACATTCTTCCACATTGTCCACTACTCTGCCAACTTTAGTGTCATCTGCAAATTTACTAATAAATCCACCTATGCCTGCATTAAAGTCATTTGTAAAAATGACAAACAGCAGTGGTCCCAAAATAGATCCTTGCGGCACACCACTAGTAACTGGACTCCAGGCTGAATATTTTCCATCTACAGTCAGCCCTGCCACAGCTGAGGGCCACACTCTCTCAGAATTGCAAAGGACCCCTTCTGTACTATATTCTTAGGAGAATTCATACTCTCAACAAAACAGTATTTCAACACCATCTCAAACATCAAAAACTGTAAGTACAATAAACTTTTATCTCCCCACCTCCATAACCAGCACTCCTCAAACATTCCAGAAGATCCCCCCAACCTCTGGAACTGCTCGGACGCCATTAGCCATGTGGTTGCTGCAGCTACCAACCCCACGGTGATTGATTACATCATTCCCGCTCCCATCATGGCTCCTTCCACAGGCACTTCCATCCCTCACAATTTCTCATGCACCACACGTGACATCACTTCCACCCCTCACATCATCGCTGATGTCACATACTCAGTGACTTCTGCCCCCGTCCACTGCTGTGTTTACCACCACTTCTGTCCCCACCAATGCCACTCACCTGCATTCTGCTGACATGCCCTCTACAGATCCCACTGTCACCATTCCCGCGCCTCAGAACCCTGAGGGGAACATCACCCCTGCTCATGACTCCACACCCATTCCCCCTAACACCAAGCCCACTCCAGTTACAGACTCCGCCCCCACTCCCAGCTCCACACCTACACCAGGTCCTAGCTCCCAGCCCTGCGAGTTTTCACCATTCCCCCTGACCTCCCCTTCACTTAGGACGAACAATCAATCCTCAGCAAGGGCTCACCTTTATCCCCCTCCGCCCACTCATCAATGAATTTAATACACGCCGTGACGTCAAACACTTCTTCCACTGCCTCCGCCTCTGAGCTTACTTTTACAATCAGGATCCCGCCCACCTTCCGAGGACCCCTTTGCCCGCCTCCAACACACTCCATCCACCTGGACACTCCGCGCTGGCCTATTACCCACCCTCGACCTCTTCATTTCCAACTGCCGCCAAGACATTAACCGCCTCAACCTGTCTACCCCCCTTCCCCACTCCAACCTCTCACCCTCACAACGTGCAGCCCTCCACTCCCTCTGCTCCAATACCAACCTCACCATCAAACCAGCGGATAAAGGGGGTGCAGTGGTAGCTTGGCGCACTGACCTCTGTACAGCTGAAGCCAGACGCCAACTCGAAGACACCTCCTCCTACCGCCCCCTCGACCATGACCCCACCCCCCATCACCAAACCATTATCTCCCAGACCATACAGAACCTCATCACCTCAGGAGATCTCCCACCCACAGCTTCCAACCTCATAGTCCGGGAACCCCGCACTGCCCGATTCTACCTCCTTCCCAAGGTCCACAAGCCTGACCACCCTGGCCGACCCATTGTCTCAGCCTGGTCCTGCCCCACTGAACTCATCTCCACCTATCTTGACACTGTCCTATCCCCCCTAGTCCAGGAACTCCCCACATATGTTCGAGACACCACCCACACCCTCCACCTCCTCTAAGACTTCCGTTTCCCTGGCCCCCAATGCCTCGTCTTCACCATGGATATCCAATCCCTCTACACCTCCATCCGCTATGACCAGGGCCTCCAAGCCCTCCGTTTTTTCCTCTCCAGGCGTTCCCAACAGTACCCTTCCACCGACACTCTCATTCGTTTGGCTGAACTGGTCCTCACCCTTAACAATTTCTCCTTCGAATCCTCCCACTTCCTCCAGACCAAAGGGGTAGCTATGGGCACACGTATGGGCCCCAGCTACACCCGTCTCTTTTTCGGCTACGTAGAACAGTCCATCTTCCGTAATTACACCGGTACCACTCCCCACCTCTTCCTCCGCTACATTGATGACTGCATTGGTGCCACCTCGTGCTCCCGCGAGGAGGTTGAGCAATTCATCAACTTCACCAACACATTCCACCCTGACCTTAAATTTACCTGGACCATGTCTGACACCTCCCTCCCCTTCCTGGACCTCTCCATCTCCATTAATGACGACCGATTTGACACTGACATTTGTTACAAACTCACTGACTCCCACAGCTACCTGGATTACACCTCTTCCCACCCTACCTCTTGCAAAAATGCCATCCCATATTCCCAATTTCTCCGCCTCCGCTGTATCTGCTCCCAGGAGGATCAGTTCCACCACAGAACACACCAGATGGCCTCCTTCTTTAGAGACCGCAATTTCCCTTCCCACGTGGTTGATGATGCCCTCCAACGCATCTCGTCCACATCCCGCACCTCCGCCCTTAAATCCCACACCTCCAACTGCAACAAGGACAGAACCCCCCTGGTGCTCACCTTCCACCCTACCAACCTTCTCATAAACCAAATCATCCACAGACATTTCCGCCACCTTCAAAAAGACCCCACCACCAGGGATATATTTCCCTCCCCACCCCTTTCCAACTTCCACAAAGACCGTTCCCTCCGTGACTACCTGCCCCCCTACAACCCACCCTCCCATCCTGGCACCTTCCCCTGCCACCGCAGGAATTGCAAAACCTGTGCCCGCACCTCCTCCCTCACCTCCATCCAAGGCCCTAAAGGAGCCTTCCACATCCATCAAAGTTTTATCTGCTTATCCACCAATGTCATTTATTGTATCCGTTGCTCCCGATGCGGTCTCCTCTACATTGGGGAGACTGGACGCCTCCTAGCAGAGCGCTTAAGGGAACATCTCTGGGAGACCCGCACCAATTAACCACACCGCCCTGTGGCCCAACTTTTCAACTCTCCCTCCCACTCTGCCGAGGACATGGACGTCCTGGGCCTCCTTCACTGTCACGCCCTCACCACCCTGCTCTGGAGGAAGGATGCCTAGAGGAAGAACGCCTCATCTTTCGCCTCAGAACACTCCAACCCCAGGGCATCAATGTGGATTTCAACAGTTTCCTCATTTCCCCTTCCCCCACCTCACCCCAGCTCCAGCCTTCCAGCTCAGTACTGTCCCCATGACCTGTCCTACCTACCTATCTTCCTTCCCACCTATCCACTCCACCCCCCTCTCTGACCTATCATCTCCATCCCCACCCCCACTCACCTATTGTACTCTATGCTACTTTCTCCCCACCCCCACCCCCCTCTCATTTATCTCTCCATTCGGCAGGCACCCACCTCTATTCCTGATGAAGGGCTTTTGCCTGAAACATCGATTTTCCTGCTCCTCGGATGCTGCCTGACCTGCTGTGCTTTTCCAGCATCACTCTGATCTAGACCTGGGTTTCCAGCATCTGCAGTCCTTGTTTTTACCCTGAATATTTTCCATATTTACTACATTAAAGTGGCAGGTAATGACTATCTCTGATAGAGAGAGAATCCAGCCATCTCCCCTTGATATTCGATGGCATCACCATCACTAAACCCCCACAATCAACAGCCTGGACATTACTAATGTAACTTGAACTGGACCAGTCGTACAAAGGCTATCAACACATAGAGTCTTCTTAATTCTTAACATGATAAGGGCATCACTGACTAGGCCAGCAGTTATTGCCCAGTGGGGACAGTTTAAGAGTCAACCACATTGTTGTGGGTCTGGGGTCACATGTTGGCCAGACCAAATGGGCTTTTCTAACAAATGACAATGGATTATTGTTATCATCAGACTCTTAATTCCAGACTTTTCTTTGCTGAATTCAAATTCCACCATCTGTTGTGGCTGGATTTGAACCTGGTTCCCCAGAATGTTACTTAGGCCTCTGGATTAATAGCCTAGGGACAATATCACTGCGCCATCTCCCTTATTGTTGCACCCTTCAGCCATACGTGTCCACATCAACTAGATATCCCAATCTGACCTTGACCCACTTGCCAGCATTTGGCCCATACTCCTCTAAACCCACGTACCCATCCAGATGCCTTTTAAAAGTTGTGTACAGTCACATGTCAGAGACTGAGAAGCCTGCAGAGTGTAACTCTCATCCTGGATCCCCAAAGCCTTTCCATCAGGTGTACGGCAGGACTGTGTTGGGATAATCCCCCGTTGCCCGGGTAAGTTTGGTATATTTTCCTTTATTGGTCAGAGTATTGAGTACAGGAGTTGGGAGGTCATGTTGCGGCTGTACAGGATATTGGTTAGGCAACTTTTGGAATATTGCATGCAATTCTGATCTCCTTCCTATTGGAAAGATGTTGTGAAACTTGAAAGGGTTCAGAAAAGATTTACAAGAATTTTGCCAGGGTTGGAGGATTTGAGCTATAAGAGGAGGCTGGGCTGTTTTCCCTGGAGCTTCGGAGGCTGAGGGGTGACCTTATAGAGGTTTACAAAATTAAAAGGGGCATGTATAGGGTAAATAGGCAAAGTCATTTCCCTGGGGTCGGGGAGTTCAGAACTAGAGGGCATAGGTTTAGGGTGAGAGAGGAAAGATATAAAAGAGATCTATGGGGCAACTTTTTCACACAGAGGGTGGTATGTGAATGGAATGAGCTGCCAGAGGAAATGGTGGAGGCTGGTACAATTGCAACATTTAAGAGGAATTTGGATGGGTATATGAATAGGAAGGGTTTGGAGGGATATGGGCCAGGTGCTGTCAGGTGGGACTAGTTTGGGTTGGGATATCTGGTCGGCATGGAAGGGTTGCACCGAAGGGTCTGTTTCCATACTGTACATCTCTATGACTCTATAAGTGCAACCCCAACACTCAAGGAGCCTAACTCCAACCAGGATAAATACTTCATCCATCACTTTCAAGATTCATTTCCTCCAACACCAATGCACAAAGATGTTGTGTGCACCATTCACATATTTCAGTGCTGTAACTCACTCAGGCTCCTTCAATGGCACTTTCCAAAGCCATGACACTGGCTACCTGTCAGAACAAGAGAATCTGATATATGGAGAAACCACTACCTCAACATTCCCGTTCAAGGCACTCACCTTGCTGATTTGGATATTCATCACCATTCCTTCACTGTCACTGGTTCAAAATCCTCCCTAATAGCATTGTTAGCTAAAACTCCCTGAATCAGTGACACCTATCCATTACTAACTAAAATATACAAATGATTGGTCAATGAGATAACTTTCCTCACGAGCAGCTGGAAGGGCAGAAACTGGACAGGTTGGCACCAGGTACATGCCAACTCCTTAATCCCAAGACCATCAGAAACTAATTTCTGTTCAGGAAAGACCACTGATGACCCCCCAGCGCTGGAGAGACTTGTAAGTGAAATGGCCAGTGAGCAAAGGGAAAGGAAATCCCTGGACAATGCCACATTGATGAAATTGTTTCACAAACAGCGATATCAGAGAAATGCCATTTCATACCACATGACATTCAATTGCAAGTAAAACTCTCGGGTGGTTATAATTTGTGTGGAGGTGTGAGGGCCTGTATTCCTACAACAGGCAATGTGCCTTTTTTACTCAGTGCTGATTACCGTAGGGGAATGCTGCCTCAGAATGTGACTATGTAACAAAAACTCTGCAGATTATGACTGAATCACCATCGATAACTCACATTGTTTGAATCTCATTTGCAAATTGAACATTTCAAAGAATGTAAATGCTGAAACAGCTTTGAAAAATGTTGGAATTCATAATTAACAATGTACCAAATAGCCAGAAATGAAATATCTTCATTGCCCAGATCCTATTGTGAACACCCTCCCGTCTCTTCATTTTAAGTTTGCATTTAATCCCACCACCTCTTCAATGACATGTGTGCCAGCTTCAGACGGTGAATTGTGGTTTCCAAGGTGACACAGATGAGAGAAATCTTCTTCTGACAACCCATCTGGTGCTGTCCCTGTCGCCATTAATCATTGTATTGTTATCAGCGTCCAGTAGAGATGGAAGCATTTAAGACAGAGATAGACAGATTTCGGATAGCTTGGTGAAATTGAGGGACATAGGGAGCAGGCAGGAATGTGGAATCGAAACTGAAATCAGCCAGGATTGAATTAAATGGCAAAGCAGACTTGAGCAGCCAGATGGTCAACTCTTCCTATTTTAATCGTTCTCATTAGATCATATCTTTCTGGCAGAATTGTGGATTGATAATAGGCTACATATAAAACTAGAAAAGGCAGGCTGTATGCAACAGGTAAGGCAGCATTGGTGAAAATGACCATTCAACAAGCTCTGAGAGTTGAATGTTTTGTTTAAGTTCCAATATCAAAGGATGTGTTGCTTCAATTTGGCACCAGGGTTTGTTTTTGGGAGATAAGAGTACCTTGACTTTAACAGGGATTGGGAACCTAAAATGTAGTTCCAGTATACAGGAGGTTAAGATTAGTGAGGTTAGAAGTAAGGTTTCAAGGTTGCAAGAGGGCACTGGCAAGCAGGAAGGTGGTTTGAAGTGTGTCTACTTCAATGCCAGGAGCATCCGGAATAAGGTGGGTGAAGTTGCAGCATTGGTTGGTACCTGGGATTTCGATGTTGTGGCCATTTCAGAGACATGGGTGGAGCAGGGACAGGAATGGGTATTGCTGGTTCTGGGATTTAGATGTTTCAGTTAGAACAGAGAAGGTGGTATAAGGGGAGGGGGGTGCAGCACAGTTAATCAAGGACAGTGTTACGGTGGCAGAAAGGAATCATCTATTGAGGTAGTATGGGCTGAGGTTAGAAACAAGAAAGAAGAAATCATCCTGTTGGGAGTTTTCTATAGGCCTCCGAATAGTTCCAGAGATGTAGAGGAAAGGATAGCAAAGATGATTCTTGATAGGAGTGAGAGAGACAGGGTAGTTGTCATGGGGGTCTTTAACTTTCCAAATATTGGCAGGGAATACTATAGTTCAAGTACTTTAGGTGGGTCAGGTTTTGTCCAATGTGTGCAGGAAGGTTTCCTAACACAGTATGTAGACAGGACAACAAGGGGCGAGGCCACATTGGATTTGGCACTGGGTAATGAACCCAGCCAGGTGTTAGATTTGGAAGTAGATGAGGACTTTGGTGATAGTTATTTGGTTATGTTTACTTTAGTGATGGAAAGGGAGAAGTATATACCGCAGGGCAAGAGTTATAGCTTGGGAAAGGCAATTATGATGTCATTAGGTAAGATTTAGGATGCACAGGATGGGGAAGGAAACTGCAGGGGATGGGCACAAATGAAATGTGCACCTTATTCAAGGAACAGCTGTTGTGTGCCCTTGATAAGTATGTACCTGTCAGGGAGGGAGGAAGTTGTCGAGCAAGGGAGACGTGGTTTACTAAGGAAATTGAAACTCTAGTCAATAGTATGGTAGAATGAGACATGAAGGCTCATTTAGGGTGCTTGAGAGTAATAGGTTAGCCAGGAAAGACCTAAGGACAGAGCTAAGAAGAGCCAAGAGGGGACATGAGAACTCATTGGTGAATAGGATCAAGGAAAACCCCAAGGCTTTCTATAGGTGTATCAGGAATAAAAGAATTACGAAAATAAGATTAGGACCAATCAAGGATAATAGTGGGAGATTGTGCGTGATGTCAGAGAAGATAGGAGAGATGCTAAAGGAATATTTTTCAACAGTATTTACACTGGAAAAAGATAATGTTGTTGAGGAGAATACTGAAGGACTCCAAGTAGTGTGACACCTCTTGGCACCTCACCTACATTTAACCTGCACAGGTGGTGGTTGTAAAGCCTGCTTCAGGACTTAAAATATGTTTTACTATTTTAAGGAAACTAACCCACAAAGTTCATCAATCACTGAGTGATTGATTATGAGACTATTGTTATTCACTTGACAATAGGAACTTTGGATCAGGAGGATGCCAGTCCACCTCCAAAGAATATTTGACCTTTCAATCCAATCAAAGCTGGCTTGTACCTGGCTTAATTCCATATCCTTTAGTCCCCTTTTTCCTCCCACAGTCCAAAGATGTGCGGGTCAGGTGAATTGGCCATGCTGAATTGCCTATAGTGATAGGTGCTTTAGTAAGTAGTAGGTGAATGTGTCTGGGTGGGTTACTCTCCTGGGGGTTAGTGTGGATTTGTTGGGCCGAAGGGCCTGTTTCCGCACTGTAGGAATCTAATCTAAGCTAATTTAAGATGACAAAGCTGTTCCTTTACAAAGGTTATGCTGTCCTTGTTTTTTTTTCAGTGAGTTCATAAAAGACACATTTCTAAAAAGTCTACTTTGGAAGGGTTTAGGGCCAGTTTGATTATAACTAACACATACTGCCTCAGGCAAAATGCTTTCAAAGTTAAAAACCACACTTGTACAATGAAAGGGGAGTGACCATTTCTCCCAGCTCAGCTTATCTCTGAATTGGTTTGGTTTTAGCACAGTAGTGTTGTAAACACTGCTGGACCCTAAAGAAGCAGGTCCATTTTGATCTCTCTCAGACTTCTCCACTGTAAGACCATGTTTGGATTTTTCTTTTGCGCCAAGGAACATCTATGGGGATTGTTGCACGTATTTGGAACAGCATCATTAAGTTGGTATTGTCTGTTGGGCTTTCAGAGAATTTAAGTTATTCAGTATTCTGTTCTCATTTGCTTGTGTTTTATTTGGTAATCTCATAAATTCTGTTTTGTTTAAAACTAAGTGATTTGACAAACTGCATCCCTCTTGGAATATCCACGTTACCGCTGCTTAAAACAACTAGAAAAGTTAGTGTCTGGGCTACTTTCTTGAAATGTTTTGAGAGGGTCTAGCCTGGTCCATAACACTAAAAAAGGTCAATCTCAGATTTGAAATGTTCAATTAATGCAGCCACCACTCCCAATCCAAACAACTTTGCATATTTCCACTTCGCATATTTTGTTTTCTGATGTCACTGTGGTATGGTCTGATGATTTGCTGCCTGCACTAGATGTCACCATGAGGGGAGATGGTTTCTCTTGATTTGTTCCCATCAGCACATCACTCTTTAATCATCTATATTCATATGAATACAGGTCACGTGTAAACAATGTTTATTCACAATTCAATCCTCCTTGCTCTGGTATCACCTTGTTGAATGGGTGAACACAGACTTCCAACGTCAATATCACGGCACGATGGCACAGTGGTTGGCCCCACTGCTGCCTCTCAGCGCCAGAGACCCGGGTTCAATTCCCGCCTCAGGCGACTCTCTGTGTGGAGTTTGCACATTCTCCCCGTGTCTGTGTGGGTTTCCTCCCGGTGCTCCAGTTTCCTCCCACAGTCCAAAGATGTGCAGGTCAGGTGAATTGGCCATGCTAAATTACCCGTAGTGTTAGGTGAAGGGGTAAATGTAGGGGTATGGGTGAGTTGCTCTTTGGAGGGTCGGTGTGGACTTGTTGGTCCAAAGGGCCTGTTTCCACACTGTAGACAATCTAACACTCCCAAGCTGCAGTGCCCATAATGTGTCATGGTTGAGAGCACTTCCAAACAACACCGACAATGGACTTTCTCCACTGAGAACAAGGACCACAGTTAGCTCTCTCCATTGGAGAAAGAGCGAGAAAATTGCTGTGGTCAGGCTGAGGGTAAAAACTCCACAAAGGCATTGGAGCAAGGTTGGCTTTATTGCACACCACACTCTGGCTATCTTGCCAACTGGGCTAACCATCAATTAACCACCCCTTCCCTGTCCTCTTGAGATGAGATTGTTCACAATTATACCCATCCTGCTTTCAGTCCCAGGATTAGAATAGTTGTGAGCTGCATGCTTTGTTGAGTCTGTATCACTGACAGTACATTTGCTCAATTTTGTTTTGTTTAAGTTCCAATATCAAAGGATGTGTTGCTTCAATTTGGCACCAGGGTTTGTTTTTGGGAGATAAGAGTACCTTGACTTTAACAGGGATTGGGAACCTAAAATGTAGTTCCAGTATACAGGAGGTTAAGATTAGTGAGGTTAGAAGTAAGGTTTCAAGGTTGCAAGAGGGCACTGGCAAGCAGGAAGGTGGTTTGAAGTGTGTCTACTTCAATGCCAGGAGCATCCGGAATAAGGTGGGTGAAGTTGCAGCATTGGTTGGTACCTGGGATTTCGATGTTGTGGCCATTTCAGAGACATGGGTGGAGCAGGGACAGGAATGGGTATTGCTGGTTCTGGGATTTAGATGTTTCAGTTAGAACAGAGAAGGTGGTATAAGGGGAGGGGGGTGCAGCACAGTTAATCAAGGACAGTGTTACGGTGGCAGAAAGGAATCATCTATTGAGGTAGTATGGGCTGAGGTTAGAAACAAGAAAGAAGAAATCATCCTGTTGGGAGTTTTCTATAGGCCTCCGAATAGTTCCAGAGATGTAGAGGAAAGGATAGCAAAGATGATTCTTGATAGGAGTGAGAGAGACAGGGTAGTTGTCATGGGGGTCTTTAACTTTCCAAATATTGGCAGGGAATACTATAGTTCAAGTACTTTAGGTGGGTCAGGTTTTGTCCAATGTGTGCAGGAAGGTTTCCTAACACAGTATGTAGACAGGACAACAAGGGGCGAGGCCACATTGGATTTGGCACTGGGTAATGAACCCAGCCAGGTGTTAGATTTGGAAGTAGATGAGGACTTTGGTGATAGTTATTTGGTTATGTTTACTTTAGTGATGGAAAGGGAGAAGTATATACCGCAGGGCAAGAGTTATAGCTTGGGAAAGGCAATTATGATGTCATTAGGTAAGATTTAGGATGCACAGGATGGGGAAGGAAACTGCAGGGGATGGGCACAAATGAAATGTGCACCTTATTCAAGGAACAGCTGTTGTGTGCCCTTGATAAGTATGTACCTGTCAGGGAGGGAGGAAGTTGTCGAGCAAGGGAGACGTGGTTTACTAAGGAAATTGAAACTCTAGTCAATAGTATGGTAGAATGAGACATGAAGGCTCATTTAGGGTGCTTGAGAGTAATAGGTTAGCCAGGAAAGACCTAAGGACAGAGCTAAGAAGAGCCAAGAGGGGACATGAGAACTCATTGGTGAATAGGATCAAGGAAAACCCCAAGGCTTTCTATAGGTGTATCAGGAATAAAAGAATTACGAAAATAAGATTAGGACCAATCAAGGATAATAGTGGGAGATTGTGCGTGATGTCAGAGAAGATAGGAGAGATGCTAAAGGAATATTTTTCAACAGTATTTACACTGGAAAAAGATAATGTTGTTGAGGAGAATACTGAAGGACTCCAAGTAGTGTGACACCTCTTGGCACCTCACCTACATTTAACCTGCACAGGTGGTGGTTGTAAAGCCTGCTTCAGGACTTAAAATATGTTTTACTATTTTAAGGAAACTAACCCACAAAGTTCATCAATCACTGAGTGATTGATTATGAGACTATTGTTATTCACTTGACAATAGGAACTTTGGATCAGGAGGATGCCAGTCCACCTCCAAAGAATATTTGACCTTTCAATCCAATCAAAGCTGGCTTGTACCTGGCTTAATTCCATATCCTTTAGTCCCCTTTTTCCTCCCACAGTCCAAAGATGTGCGGGTCAGGTGAATTGGCCATGCTGAATTGCCTATAGTGATAGGTGCTTTAGTAAGTAGTAGGTGAATGTGTCTGGGTGGGTTACTCTCCTGGGGGTTAGTGTGGATTTGTTGGGCCGAAGGGCCTGTTTCCGCACTGTAGGAATCTAATCTAAGCTAATTTAAGATGACAAAGCTGTTCCTTTACAAAGGTTATGCTGTCCTTGTTTTTTTTTCAGTGAGTTCATAAAAGACACATTTCTAAAAAGTCTACTTTGGAAGGGTTTAGGGCCAGTTTGATTATAACTAACACATACTGCCTCAGGCAAAATGCTTTCAAAGTTAAAAACCACACTTGTACAATGAAAGGGGAGTGACCATTTCTCCCAGCTCAGCTTATCTCTGAATTGGTTTGGTTTTAGCACAGTAGTGTTGTAAACACTGCTGGACCCTAAAGAAGCAGGTCCATTTTGATCTCTCTCAGACTTCTCCACTGTAAGACCATGTTTGGATTTTTCTTTTGCGCCAAGGAACATCTATGGGGATTGTTGCACGTATTTGGAACAGCATCATTAAGTTGGTATTGTCTGTTGGGCTTTCAGAGAATTTAAGTTATTCAGTATTCTGTTCTCATTTGCTTGTGTTTTATTTGGTAATCTCATAAATTCTGTTTTGTTTAAAACTAAGTGATTTGACAAACTGCATCCCTCTTGGAATATCCACGTTACCGCTGCTTAAAACAACTAGAAAAGTTAGTGTCTGGGCTACTTTCTTGAAATGTTTTGAGAGGGTCTAGCCTGGTCCATAACACTAAAAAAGGTCAATCTCAGATTTGAAATGTTCAATTAATGCAGCCACCACTCCCAATCCAAACAACTTTGCATATTTCCACTTCGCATATTTTGTTTTCTGATGTCACTGTGGTATGGTCTGATGATTTGCTGCCTGCACTAGATGTCACCATGAGGGGAGATGGTTTCTCTTGATTTGTTCCCATCAGCACATCACTCTTTAATCATCTATATTCATATGAATACAGGTCACGTGTAAACAATGTTTATTCACAATTCAATCCTCCTTGCTCTGGTATCACCTTGTTGAATGGGTGAACACAGACTTCCAACGTCAATATCACGGCACGATGGCACAGTGGTTGGCCCCACTGCTGCCTCTCAGCGCCAGAGACCCGGGTTCAATTCCCGCCTCAGGCGACTCTCTGTGTGGAGTTTGCACATTCTCCCCGTGTCTGTGTGGGTTTCCTCCCGGTGCTCCAGTTTCCTCCCACAGTCCAAAGATGTGCAGGTCAGGTGAATTGGCCATGCTAAATTACCCGTAGTGTTAGGTGAAGGGGTAAATGTAGGGGTATGGGTGAGTTGCTCTTTGGAGGGTCGGTGTGGACTTGTTGGTCCAAAGGGCCTGTTTCCACACTGTAGACAATCTAACACTCCCAAGCTGCAGTGCCCATAATGTGTCATGGTTGAGAGCACTTCCAAACAACACCGACAATGGACTTTCTCCACTGAGAACAAGGACCACAGTTAGCTCTCTCCATTGGAGAAAGAGCGAGAAAATTGCTGTGGTCAGGCTGAGGGTAAAAACTCCACAAAGGCATTGGAGCAAGGTTGGCTTTATTGCACACCACACTCTGGCTATCTTGCCAACTGGGCTAACCATCAATTAACCACCCCTTCCCTGTCCTCTTGAGATGAGATTGTTCACAATTATGCCCATCCTGCTTTCAGTCCCAGGATTAGAATAGTTGTGAGCTGCATGCTTTGTTGAGTCTGTATCACTGACAGTACATTTGCTCGGAATTTGGAATGGCCTTTTTTGTCACGTCAATAAACATCAGCTTCCTGTTCATCTGACCCCTGCCTAAATTTTCTTACAATCTTTGATCTGTATGTCCTTGCTTACTATGATCTGCCTGCACTGCTCATAAACAAAGCTTTTCACTGTACCTCGGTACACGCGACAAGAAATCAATCGATCAATCAAGAACAGTGGGGAGCATTTATAGTCACCTTCATTAATGGTGCCACCTCAATCAACTTGGTCACGGACACATATTCACCGTGTTTTGCCTTGGGACTTTGGAATAGTTACAGCTCCTGCTGACCTGGCAGTCACCTCATTTTAAAGCAGTATGTAAAATGCTCTGGGATATCTCTAAGTGACGTGATGTGAAATGCTTATTCAATCAGCATTTAACAGCCACTCAGCTCCTGGACTGACACTGTGCGAGCATTAGAAAACTTCTCAATTCGTAGCTGCCTCACAATATTCGATTTTAGATCAGATTTCAGATTTTATTGTCACATGCAGTCAAGTACAGAAGTGCAGGACGACAGTGAAAAGTGTACAATGTCACCACATATGACACAGTCATTTGTGGGTGGCACGGTGGCACAGTGGTTAGCACTGCTGCCTCACAGCGCCAGAGACCCGGGTTCAATTCCCGCCTCAGGCGACTGACTGTGTGGAGTTTGCACGTTCTCCCCGTGTCTGCGTGGGTTTCCTCCGGGTGCTCCGGTTTCCTCCCACAGTCCAAAAATGTGCAGGTTAGGTGAATTGGCCACGCTAAATTGCCCGTAGTGTTAAGTGAAGGGGTAAATATAGGAGAATGGGTCTAGGTGGGTTACGCTTCGACGGGATGGTGTGGACTTGTTGGGCCGAAGGGCCTGTTTCCACACTGTAAGTAATCTAATCTAATCTAATCTTAGGTACCAAAGTACCGAGATACAAAACTTAGGTACAAAGTCGACATGTGTGGCACTGGAAAAGCACAGCGGGTCAGGCAGCATCTGAGGACCAGGAGAGTCAATGTTTCGGGCATAAGCCCTTCATCAGGAATGAAAAACTTATGCCAGTAATGTTGACTTTCTTGTTCCTCAGATGCTGCCTGGCCTCCTGTGCTTTTTCCAGTGCCACACGTTTCGACTCTAACTCTCCAGCATCTGCAGTCCTCACTTTCTCCTCAGCTACAAAGTGGTAAAAGAAATGAGAGTTAACAAGAACAGAGTATTAGAAAGGTGAAGAAATCGGTAACCGTGTACATTAAAGTCTTTTGTAGTTTAAACGAGGAGAATAAAGGAATAAGTTAAAACTTCAACAATCTTTGATGAGTTGCCCACTGACCTCGCTGTCCAGGAGACCTCAGCTGTCTGTTCTTGATGCTGCTCGTACAGATACTGCCACTGCTACAGAAACCTTGATCTCCCTTGGTGGCTCAGAAACATGCTCGAGAAGGATCCACTCACACCTTGAGTTGTAGCACCACCATGGGCCACCGAGAGACCAGCCAGCACACCGCAGAGAGGCCGGGCCGGGAGGCACAGAGAGACCGGGCCGGGAGACGCAGAGAGACCGGGCCGGGAGACACAGAGAGACCAGACTGAGACCCACACTGAAGAGCTTTTGCCCGAAACATTGATTTTCCTGCTCCTCAGATGCTGCCTGACCTGCTGTGCTTTTCCAGCACCTCTCTAAGCTTGACTCTAATCTCCAGCATCTGTAGTCCTCAAAATCGCCTAGCCACAGAGAGACCAGGCCGAGACTCACCATGAAGGCTCTCAATAATCAGTTTTCCCAATGCTGTTGAGCAGAAGTGTGCCCCACCCTAGACCCACACTTGTTCTTCAAACAGAAAGACTAAACCCTCCAGTGTATGTGTCAGGGACGGGACCATGCACAGGATTGGAACTGTACTTTAACCTGAGGTGTAAAATGTTTTACATTGTTAATCACATTCATATCCACTCTCTTTCAGAAGGAAGGATTAATCAGCGCTGGAATCCTGGGATGGAAACTCTTGTTATTGGAGATGGAAGTGAAATCTAATTATACTTTCAAAACTCCAGATAGATTGCACACAGCTTTTTTTTTTCCCCTGCAGGTGACAGGAATTGATGCTGCATACAATTTGTCAAACTTGGAATTTAATTTAATCTCTGTTTCTCACTTCAAAACTCCAGTCATGATTACGCATGAGGGTAACTATGTTGGGTTATGGCATCTGAGATAATAAAGTAGTCTTTAAAGTCAGTGTTGCACTTAATCATTCAGTGCAATTTGGAAAGCTATACTGAATCTTATTCCGAGTAAGATTAACAATTTCCACCATTACTTTGATAGTTAAGTGGCCATTAAACCACTTGGGAATACCTGAATGGTATTGCAGGTGATCCCTGATTCCCTGGATGCTGCCTGACCTGCTGCGCTTTTCCAGCAACACATTTCCAGCTCTGATCTCCAGCATCTGCAGACCTCACTTTCTCCTCAAAGATTTCAACCTACTGCGAATCCTCTTACAAGGATGCCTTCCTTGAAGAAGCTCTCTTCCTCCCTCTACAAAGATTTCAGTGAGTCCCTCTCTCACTGCACCCCCCAGGTCATCTCCTCTGCCGACGCCCCTCCCCCAAGTCCCTCCTCCCTACCTTTTATCTTAGCCTGCTGGACAAACTTTCCCCATTCCTGAAGAAGGGCTTATGCCCGAAACGTCGATTCTCCTGTTCCCTGGATGCTGCCTGACCTGCTGCGCTTTTCCAGCAACACATTTCCAGCTCTGATCTCCAGCATCTGCAGACTTCACTTTCTCCTGGCTGGATGATCAGTAGACTGAATAAAAGTGCTCCTAACCGGAAGGTGGGTAGGGGCAGGCTGCCTTAGAGTGGTCGGAAGGTGGGAGGGATGGGGGCTTGCTGGGTCTGTATTGTCTGCACTTTTGTATGTAACAGTACTGTCTAATGTACAACTATCATTGCTGTTGTCTCCTTATATCTTTGTGAAACTGGGATTTGAGGTTTGTCCTCATGTCCCTGTAAACTGTTTGAATGGTAGGGTTTGGGGCCTGGCTTTGCTGCTCCTCTCCCTTGTAAAATTGCTGTCTCTTGTATGCAGCTGTAAATGTAACTGTTTGTTGTAAACTGTTTTTGTAATTTGTTTAATAAAATAAAATAATATAAAAGAGCTCCTACAGACACGCACCATGGGTGCTGGGGATAAAATAAGCACTACCGCACTTAGGTGGTAGTGTGGGGGTTAAAAAAAAAAGAGGGGATCACCTGGAAAAAAAAATTAACAGAGGCCTTTCCTGTAAAAAAAAAAAGAGAAAACAAAAAATTAACAAGGAATTCTCTCCCCTTCACTGTTTTGATCACACAGCACTGCCCTTTGATGTGAAGGGCAGTGTTTGTCACTGGCCACCTGGGTGTTTGCCTATTGTGAGTGTATGTGCAAGGACTCTCCTTGAAGGGGACTATCCCTAGACTAGCTGCCCTACAGGGAGAGGAAGAAAGAAGAAGGAGAAGGAGAGACCAGCACTCCCACTGGGACCTCCACCACTGCTGCTGTTACTAGAGGCCCACCTCCACTGCTGCTGCCTGGGGCTCAATTTTGGGGCTGCCTGAGATTTGCCTTGGGGATCCTCCTCAACAGGTCTGCCCCCACCACTGCGACCAAGGGCCTGCCCAGGACTTGCCAGAGGCCTGCCTCCACTGCTGCTGTTGTCTGAGGCCCGCCTCCACCACCGCTGCCTGGGACTCGCCTTGGACCCCTCCCCAGGACCTCCATTGCTGCTGCCTGGGACTCAATTTTGGGGCTGCCTGGACTTGCCTTGGGGACCCTCCCCAAACAGGTTTCCCCCACTACTGCTGCGACCAAGGGCCTACCTGGGACTTGCCTCCACCGCTGCCTGAGACTCTCCTTGGGCCCCTCCACCACTACTGCCTGGGACTCAATTTTGGGGCTGCCTGGGACTTGCCTTGGGGACCCTCCCCAAACAGGCCTGCCCCACTACTGCTGCGACCAAGGGCCTAACTGGGACTTGCCTGAGGCTTGCCTCCACTGCTGCCGCTGCCTGAGACTCTCCCTGGTCTCCTCCACCACTACTGCCTGGGACTCAATTTTGGGGCTGCCTGGGACTTGCCTTGGGGACTCTCCCCAACAGGCCTGCCCCCACACTGTGACCGAAGGCCTACCGTGGACTCGCCTGAGGCCTGCCTCCACCGCTGCTGTTGCCCGAGGCCTGCCTCCACCGTCGCTGCTGCTGCCTGGGGCCTAACATTCGGCAGCAGAGTATGGCGAGCCCGAAGGTCGCGGGGCCCAGCCGCACCTACGCCAGGGTAGCCGCTGCCTTAGGCTCGGCTGTCACCACCCCGGTCTCGAATGTAAGCCCCTTCAGGCACCTCACCAAACGCCTGGGGGTCAAGGCCTATCCCCACCCAAATATGACCATCGAGGCCTGCAGCAAGGCCATGGCGAGTGTGGTCGGCCCACTGGCCATCGTCGCTGCGGCCCAGATGTACGGGAAGGCTGTCGTCTTCCTGAAGACCGAGCAGGCGGTCCACCTGGCCGTGGAGAGGGGGCTCGCTGTGGGCGGGACACATCTCCCCGTCGACCCTCTGGAGGTTACGGCCCAGAAGGTCGTGATCTCTAACGTCCCGCCCTTCATTGCCAGCGAGCTCCTTCTCCCCCACCTCGCCACCCTGGGGGAAATCCGGTCGGGTGTCCAGCCGCTCCTGCTCGGTCTGAAGGACCCTGCCCTCCGACACGTATACTCCTTCCGACACCAGGTGTTCATTTGCCTGGCCCGGGAGGAGGTCACCGAGGGCACTTTCACCGTCCTCCATGAGGGCGCGGCCTATCGCGCCTTCTGGACGGCAGACGGCGTGCGGTGCCACCTGTGCCGCGAGGTGGGGCACATTAGAAAAAACTGCCCCACCCAGCAGGATGCCCAGCCCACGCCAACGGCTGATGGTGGTGCCGCCGCACCCACTCCCCCTCCCCCGAAGTCAACACCACAGGCCCCGGCACCGGAGGCTAAGCCGAGGGCTTGCAATGTTCCAGCCTCTGGCAGGGAGGGGGGTGAGCGTCCGGCCGGCCAGAAGGCGCTGAAGAAAACGCGATGCGTCAGGCCCGCCCATGGGGAGACCACCCTATCCCCTTCCCCGACACCTAGCACACGACCTGCCCCGCCCCGGCACGACAATGCCCCTGCGGCCGTGCCAGCGTCGCCCCGGCGCGGGACCCCTGACCCTCAAAACCCCGAACCCTTACCTGATCCTAACCCAGCTGACCCCACATCCACCCCCCCGCCCTGATGGAGAAACCCCTCGGGCTTTAACGCCTGCCCCGCCTCCTGCAGCGGCCGTGTCTCCGGGCCCCGGAGAGGGAACTGGACCCCCGAGAGGGAACTGGACCCCCGCCCCGCCCGCCCTCACCTGATAAACCTGGGGTGGGGCAGGAAGTGACACGGCTGGCCCTCCCCACCCTGGCCACGCCCCCTGTCTTCCCCCAGCCATTCGTATTCCTGGAAAGGCTGGGGGGAGGGACCCTGGGCCCCATGACCACCGAGGCGGGCGGGGAGCGGAAGGCCCATAAATCCCCCCCCGGTCTCTCTGGGGAAGAGGCACCAGCCCTTGGAGGGGAGGGACTCTCCTGCAGTGCGCCGGTGGGAGTAAGTGACTGACTGTGTGCTGGGACTCTCCTCGATGATGATGATGATGATGATCCGCCTGGGACCCGCCTCGGGGACTCTCCCCAACAGGTCTGCCCCCACCACTGCGACCGAGGGCTTACCTTGGACTCGCCCGAGGTCCGCCTCTGCCACCGCTGTTGCCTGAGACAGGTCTCTGCTGTCGCTGCCTGGGACTTGCCTTTGGCGACTCGCCTCGGGCCCCTCCACCACTGCTGCTACCAGGGGCCCACCTCCACCGCTGCCTGGGGCAGAAGTACAAAGCGGCAGAATATGGCGAGCCCCAAAGTCGCGGGGCCCAGCCGCACCTACGCCGGGGTAGCCGCTGCCTTGGGCTCGGCTCCCACAACCCCAGTCTCTAACATGAGCCCCTTCAGGCACCTGACCAAACGCCTGGGGGTCAAGGCCTATCCCCCACCCCAACATGACCATCGAGGCCTGCAGCAAGGCTATGGCTAATGTGGTCGGCCCACTGGCCATCGTCGCTGCGGCCCGCATGTACGGGAAGGCCGTATTTTTCTTAAAGACCGAGCAGGCGGTCCACCTGGCCGTGGAGAGGGGGCTCACTGTGGGCGGGACACATTTACCCGTCGACCCTCTGGAGGTTACGGCCCAGAGGGTCGTGATCTCCAATGTCCCGCCCTTCATTGCCCGCGAGCTCCTTCTCCCCCACCTCGCCACTCTGGGGGAAATCCGGTCGGGTGTCCAGCCGCTCCTGCTCTGTCTGAAGGACCCTGCCCTCCGACACATACTCCTTCCGGCGCCAGGTGTTTGTTTGCCTGGCCCGGGAGGAGGTCACCGAGGGCTCATTTACTGTCCTCTATGAGGGCGCGGCCTACCGCGCCTTCTGGACGGCGGACGGTGTGCGGTGCCACCTGTGCCGCGAGGTGGGGCACATTAGAAAAAACTGCCCCACCCAGAAAGCTGCCCAGCCCACACCAACGGCTGACGGTGGTGCCGCTGCACCCACTCCCCCTCCCCTGAAGTCAACACCTCAGGCCCCGGCACCGGAGGCTAAGCCGGGGGCTTCCAATGCTCCAGCCTCTGGCAGGGAGGGGGGTGAGCGTCCGGCAGGCCAGAAGGCGCAGAAAAAGACGCGACGCGTCAGGCCCGCCCACGGGGAGACCACCCTATCCCCTTCCCTGGAACCTAGCCCACGACCTACCCCGCCCCAGCACAACAATGCCCCGTGCCAGCGTCACCCCTGCGAGGGAACCCTGACCCCCACACTCCCGAACCCTTACCTGATCCTAACCCCACTGACCCCACATCCACCCCCCACCCCGATGGAGAAACCCCTCGGGTTTTGACGCCCGACCCTGGTGCCGTGACACCTGGCCCGGGGGCCCCCGAGCCCTGCCCAACCCAGCCCCGCCCTGGCACTAACCTGGGGGGAACCACCGCTGGCCCACCTCCCGCGGCGACCGTGTCTCCGGGACCTGGAGAGGGAACCGGGCCCCTGCACCGCCCACCGTCACCTGATAAACAAGGGGCGGGGCAGGAAGTGACATGGCTGGCCCTCCCCACCCTGTCCACGCCCCCTGTCTTCCCCCAGCCAATCGTATTCCTGGAAAGGCTGGGGGGAGGGACCCCGGGCCCCGTGACCACCGAGGCGGGCGGGGAGGGGAAGGCCCATAAATCCCCCCCCAGTCTCTCTGGGGAAGAGGCACCGGCCCTCGGAGGGGAGGGACTCTCCTGCAGCGCGCCGGCGGGAGTGAGTAACTGTCTGTGTGCTGGGACTCTCCTCCGCTATCGCCGAAGGAAGGAAGGAAGGAAGGAAGGAAGGGAGAAAAAAAAGAAAAAAAAGAAAAGAAGAAGAAGAAGAAGAAGAGAGGCAGGAGGTGGGAGCCTTTTTGGTCTGGCTCCTGGTCTTGGAGCTGCGGCCTAGGCCTCGCCACTGCAGGTCTCTGGGGCTCTGCCCGGACCTGTCTCGGCTGTTGCTGCTTGGGGCCTGCCTCCAATACAGCCTGGGACTTGCCTTGGGGCCCCTCGCGGGACCTCCACCGCTGCTGCTGTGGTCTGAGGCCTGCCTCCGCAACTGCTGCCTGGGACTCGGCTTGGGGCTGCCTGGGACTTGCCTTGGGGACCCTCCCCAACAGGTCTGCCCCCACCACTGCAACCGAGGGGACTTCCCAGGACTCGCCAGAGGCCTGCCCCCACCGCTGCTGCCTGGGACTCGCCTTGGGCCCATCTCCACCACTACTGCCTGGGACTCGACTTTGGGGCTGCCTGGGACTTGCCTCGGGGACTCTCCCCAACAGGTCTGCCCCCACCACTGCGACCGAGGGCTTACCTTGGACTCGCCCGAGGTCCGCTTCTGCCACCGCTGTCGCTGCCTGGGACTTGCCTCTGGCGACTCGCCTCGGGCCCCTCCACCACTGCTGCTACCAGGGGCCCACCTCCACCGCTGCCTGGGGCCGAAGTACAAAGCGGCAGAATATGGCGAGCCCCAAAGTCGCCGGGCCCAGCCGCACCTACGCCGGGGTAGCCGCTGCCTTGGGCCCGGCTCCCACAACCCCGGCTGCGACGTCGACCCCCTTCAGGCACCTGACCAAACGCCTGGGGGTCAAGGCCTATCCCCACCCCAACATGACCATCGAGGCCTGCAGCAAGGCCATGGCTAGTGTGGTCGGCCCACTGGCCATCGTCGCTGCGGCCCGCATGTACGGGAAGGCCGTATTTTTCCTGAGGACCGAGCAGGCGGTCCACCTGGCCGTGGAGAGGGGGCTCGCTGTGGGCGGGACACATTTGCCCGTCGACCCTCTGGAGGTTACGGCCCAGAGGGTCGTGATCTCTAACGTCCCGCCCTTCATTGCCAGCGAGCTCCTCCTCCCCCACCTCAACACCCTGGGGGAGATCCGGTCGGGTGTCCAGCCGCTCCTGCTCGGTCTGAAGGACCCTGCCCTCCGACACGTTTACTCCTTCCGGCGCCAGGTGTTCATTTGCCTGGCCCGGGAGGAGGTCACCGAGGGCTCATTTACTGTCCTCCATGAGGGCGCGGCCTATCGCGCCTTCTGGACGGCGGACGGCGTGCGGTGCCACCTGTGCCGCGAGGTAGGGCACATACGAAAAAACTGCCCCGCCCAGAAAGCCGCCCAGCCCACACCAATGGCTGACGGTGGTGCCGCCGCACCCACTCCCCCTCCCCCGAAGTCAACACCACAGGCCCCGGCACCGGAGGCTAAGCCAGAGGCTCCCAATGCTCCAGCCTCTGGCAGGGAGGGGGGTGAGCGTCCGGCAGGCCAGAAGGCGCAGAGAAAGACGCGACGCGTCAAGCCCGCCCATGGGGAGACCACCCTATCCCCTTCCCCGGAACCTAGCCCACGACCTACCCCGCCCCGGCACGACAATGCCCCTGCGGCCGTGCCAGCGTCGCCCCGGCGCGGGACCCCTGACCCTCAAACCCCCGAACCTGTACCTGACCCTGACCCCAATGACACTACACCCACTCCCCACCCCGATGGAGAAACCCCTCGGGCTTTAACACCTGGCCCGGGGGCCCCCGAGCCCGAGCCCTGCCCAACCCAGCCACGCCCTGGCACTAACCTGGGGGAGGCCACCGCTGTCCCGCCTCCTGCAACGGCCGTGTCTCCGGGCCCCGGAGAGGGAACTAGGCCCCTGCCCCGCCCACCCTCACCTGATAAACCGGGGGTGGGGAAGGAAGTGACACGGCTGGCCCTCCCCACCCTGGCCACGCCCCCTGTCTTCCCCCAGCCATTCGTATTCCGGGAAAGGCTGGGGGGAGGGACCCCGGGCCCCATGACCACCGAGGCGGGCGGGGAGGGGAAGGCCCAGAAATCCCCCCCGGTCTCTCTGGGGAAGAGGCACCGGCCCTCGGAGGGGAGGGACTCTCCTGCAGCGCGCCGGCGGGAGTGAGTGACTGTCTGTGTGCTGGGACTCTCCTCCGCTATCGCCGAAGGAAGGAAGGAAGGAAGGAAGAAAAAAAAGAAAGAAAAGAAGAAGAAGAAGAAGAGAGGCAGGAGGTGGGAGCCTTTTTGGTCTGGCTCCTGGTCTTGGAGCTGTGGCCTAGGCCTCGCCACTGCAGGTCTCTGGGGCTCTGCCCGGACCGGTCTCGGCTGTTGCTGCTTGGGGCCTGCCTCCAATACAGCCTGGGACTTGCCTTGGGGCCCCTCGCGGGACCTCCACCGCTGCTGCTGTGGTCTGAGGCCTGCCTCCGCAACTGCTGCCTGGGACTCGGCTTGGGGCTGCCTGGGACTTGCCTTGGGGACTCTCTCCAACAGGTCTGCCCCCACCACTGCAACCGAGGGGACTTCCCAGGACTCGCCAGAGGCCTGCCTCCACCGCTGCTGCCTGGGACTCGCCTTGGGCCCATCTCCACCACTACTGCCTGGGACTTGCCTCGGGGACTCTCCCCAACAGGTCTGCCCCCACCACTGCGACCGAGGGCTTACCTTGGACTCGCCCGAGGTCCGCTTCTGCCACCGCTGTCGCTGCCTGGGACTTGCCTCTGGCGACTCGCCTCGGGCCCCTCCACCACTGCTGCTACCAGGGGCCCACCTCCACCGCTGCCTGGGGCCGAAGTACAAAGCGGCAGAATATGGCGAGCCCCAAAGTCGCCGGGCCCAGCCGCACCTACGCCGGGGTAGCCGCTGCCTTGGGCCCGGCTCCCACAACCCCGGCTGCGACGTCGACCCCCTTCAGGCACCTGACCAAACGCCTGGGGGTCAAGGCCTATCCCCACCCCAACATGACCATCGAGGCCTGCAGCAAGGCCATGGCTAGTGTGGTCGGCCCACTGGCCATCGTCGCTGCGGCCCGCATGTACGGGAAGGCCGTATTTTTCCTGAGGACCGAGCAGGCGGTCCACCTGGCCGTGGAGAGGGGGCTCGCTGTGGGCGGGACACATTTGCCCGTCGACCCTCTGGAGGTTACGGCCCAGAGGGTCGTGATCTCTAACGTCCCGCCCTTCATTGCCAGCGAGCTCCTTCTCCCCCACCTCGCCACCCTGGGGGAAATCCGGTCGGGTGTCCAGCCGCTCCTGCTCGGTCTGAAGGACCCCGCCCTCCGACACGTTTACTCCTTCCGGCGCCAGGTGTTCATTTGCCTGGCCCGGGAGGAGGTCACCGAGGGCAATTTCACTGTCCTCCATGAGGGCGCGGCCTATCGCGCCTTCTGGACGGCGGACGGCGTGCGGTGCCACCTGTGCCGCGAGGTGGGGCACATTAGAAAAAACTGCCCCACCCAGAAAGCCGCCCAGCCCACACCGACGGCTGATGGTGGTGCCGCCGCACCCACTCCCCCTCCCCCGAAGTCAACACCACAGGCCCCGGCACCGGAGGCTAAGCCAGAGGCTCCCAATGCTCCAGCCTCTGGCAGGGAGGGGGGTGAGCGTCCGGCAGGCCAGAAGGCGCAGAGAAAGACGCGACGCGTCAAGCCCGCCCATGGGGAGACCACCCTATCCCCTTCCCCGGAACCTAGCCCACGACCTACCCCGCCCCGGCACGACAATGCCCCTGCGGCCGTGCCAGCGTCGCCCCGGCGCGGGACCCCTGACCCTCAAACCCCCGAACCTGTACCTGACCCTGACCCCAATGACACTACACCCACTCCCCACCCCGATGGAGAAACCCCTCGGGCTTTAACACCTGGCCCGGGGGCCCCCGAGCCCGAGCCCTGCCCAACCCAGCCACGCCCTGGCACTAACCTGGGGGAGGCCACCGCTGTTCCGCCTCCCGCAACGGCCGTGTCTCCGGGCCCCGGAGAGGGAACTAGGCCCCTGCCCCGCCCACCCTCACCTGATAAACCGGGGGTGGGGAAGGAAGTGACACGGCTGGCCCTCCCCACCCTGGCCACGCCCCCTGTCTTCCCCCAGCCATTCGTATTCCGGGAAAGGCTGGGGGGAGGGACCCCGGGCCCCATGACCACCGAGGCGGGCGGGGAGGGGAAGGCCCAGAAATCCCCCCCGGTCTCTCTGGGGAAGAGGCACCGGCCCTTGGAGGGGAGGGACTCTCCTGCAGCGCGCCGGCGGCGCTGCCCCTCTCCGGGGGACGAGCCAACGGTGCCCCTCGACTGTCCCGCACCGCGGCCCGACTCGCCCAAACCCCTGGGGGCTACAGCAGGGCCTCCTGCTGCCTTGACTCCTCCGGCCCCTGGGGAGGACCTCGATGACCACGAGGGCCGTGGTGCGGGCGACGACGGAGGACCCTCTGCTGGGTCGTCGAGCGGTGGAGGGGAGGAGGGTGTTATCCTCGCTCCTCCCTCCCAGACTGTTTTTCCGGGGGCCTTGGCCCTGGGGGATGACCTTTTCCTGGGGGATGACCTTTTCCCCGAGGAGCCAGGCGTCCCGGTGTCGGGAGAGGAGCGGGGCCCCGAGCCTCTGCCGCCCGACGACCCGAACTCGGGGCGTTCCGGGAAGGGGTGCGTCGAGGAAGGTACCGCCGGTGACCCTGGGGGTGGGGTCGCCGGGGGTTTGAGGCCGGTTGGCGGCGCCGGACCAGCCCCCATTCTCTCGGTGGGGGAGGGGTCGGTGACCGAGGGCGACCTCCCGGAGGAGGGTTCGGGGTCGGTGGCGGACACCGGGGACGACGCGGACTCCGTCTGCAGTGACTTTTTTGAGTCCCGGGTGCCCCCCACCGATCTCTCCCTCATCCCCCTCGAGGAACTCCGGGAATTTGTCGAGGAAACTCGGAGTCGCCGGGATAGAGCCCAACTGGCGCTCGACCGCTGGAGCTCTTTTGAGAAAGTTTACTGGTCGGCCCTCGCTGCCCGCCAGGCGCCTGGGCTCGATGTCAATGAGCGAAAGCGAGTCAGGAACTTCCTGGGAGCACTCCTGGTGAGGGCGAGGGACTTCAGTGCCCCTCCCTCGTCCTCCCTGTAAATATATACACGGGTTTGTTAATTGTACTGGTGGTGGTTGCACAACGCTTCCGACATGGAGACAACTATAGCCAGCCTCAACATCAACGGCAGCAGGGAGTCGCAGCGCAGATTCCAGACCCTCTCGGTCCTTCGGGACGGGAGGTATGCGGTGTGCTTCCTGCAAGAAACCCACACTACCCCGGGAGACGAAGCCACCTGGCTCCTGGAGTGGCGAGGGGGGGTCTACATGAGTCACCTCACCCGCAGATCTGGCGGGGTGGCTATCCTGTTGGCCCCGCATTTTCAGCCGGAGATCTTGGGGGTCAGGGAGCCAGTGCCAGGCCGTTTGCTTCACCTGACGGTTCGGCTGGGGGGCGCGGTGCTTCACTTGGTGAACGTCTACGCTCCCCCGGCCGGGCCGAGGCAAGCGAGCTTCTTCCAAGAAGTGTCCGCTCATCTCGCTTCCATCGACGAGGGCCAGTGCGTCGTCCTCGGGGGAGATTTTAATTGCGTCCTCGAGGGCAGGGACCACGGCGGTGCCCGCACTGACCGCGCGTCAGGGAAGAGGTTGGGGGACCTGGTCAAGTCCTTCGACCTGGTGGACGTCTGGCGGAATCTCCATCCCGACTCCATCGCCTTCACCTTCGTGAGGCCTGGGGTCGGAGTGTCCAGAATCGACCGCCTGTACGTTTCGCGGGCGTACGCCTCCTGTTTCCCGAAGGCCTCCATGCGGCAGGTGTCGTGCACGGACCACCACCTGGTGTGGGCGGAACTCCTTCCGTTCGGCGCCAGGCTCGGCTCCGCGTACTGGCACTTTAACAACCTGCTGCTGGAGGGCGAGCGGTTCCGGGACTCGTTTCGTCGCTTCTGGGCCGGCTGGAGAAGGAAGCGGGGAAGCTTCCCCTCCCTGAGGCTATGGTGGGACGTGGGCAAGGCTCACGTCCGCGTCTTCTGTCAGGAGTACGCGAGGGGGTCGACGAAGAGGCGGAAATCCAGGATCGGGGAGTTGGAGAGGGAGTTGCTCGACCTGGAGTCACGCCTCGGTCAGCCCGACGCGGACCCGGCCCTGCGCGGGGTGTACGAAGAGAAGAAGGCCGCGCTCCGGGACCTGCAGCTCGTCGGGGCTCGGGGCGCGTACGTGAGGTCGCGGATCCAGCTCCTCCAGGACCTGGACCGCGGCTCCCCCTTCTTCTACTCGCTGGAAAAAAGGCGTGGCACCCGTCAGCAGCTCCTTGTGCTGCTGGCCGACGACGGGTCCCTCGTCTCGGATCCGGAGGGCGTCAGGGCCCACGTCCGAAACTATTACACAGCCCTGTTCTCCCCGGATCCGTCCAGCGAGGATGCTCGCAGAGTTCTGTGGGAGGACCTGCCGCAGCTCGGCCCGGAGGACGCCGGAAGGCTCGACGCTCCCGTCACTTTGGAGGAGCTGACCGGCGCCCTCGACCGGCTCTCGAGGGGCAAAACCCCGGGGCTGGACGGGCTGACTGTGGAGTTCTTCAGGGCGTTCTGGGACGTCCTGGGGAGCGACTACGCACAGGTCCTGGGGGAGTGTTTAAATGCCGGACAGCTGCCCCTTTCTTGGCGCAGGGCGGTCATCGTCCTGCTGCCAAAGAAGGGGGACCTTCGTTCCTTAAAGAACTGGCGTCCGGTCTCCCTCCTCGGCACGGATTACAAAATCTTCGCCAGGGTGTTGTCTTCTCGCCTGGCCTCCGTGCTGGCCCACATGATCCACCCGGACCAGTCCTACACGGTCCCGGGCCGGAGGATACACGATAACGTCCACCTGGTCCGGGACCTGATCCATTTCTGTCGACGGGCTGGTCTGCCGAGCGCCTTCCTGTCTCTCGACCAGGAGAAGGCGTTCGACAGGGTCGATCACGAGTACCTGCTCGGGACTCTGCGGGCATTCGGGTTCGGGGCGCAGTTCGTCGCCCGGATCCGACTTTTGTACGCCGCCGCAGAGTGTCTGGTTAAAGTTAACGGGTCCCTGACGGCGCCCCTTCGCTTCGGGAGAGGAGTGCGTCAAGGCTGCCCCCTGTCCGGCCAGCTGTATTCCCTGTGCGTGGAGCCTTTCCTGCGCCTCTTGCGGAGGAGGTTGTCGGGGCTGGTTCTGCGCGGCGCGGGCACGGGGGTGGTCCTCTCGGCCTACGCCGACGACGTGCTCCTCACTTTCACCGACCCGGCTGACCTGGGGAGGATGCGCGAGTGCCAGGCCGTGTACTCGGCGGCGTCTTCCGCCAGGATCAACTGGGCCAAATGTTCCGGACTACTGGTCGGCCCGTGGCGGGTGGACTCTCTGCCGGAGGAGTTACGGGGGTTCAGCTGGAGTACCACCCATCTCCTCTACCTGGGGGTCTACCTCAGCCCGGCTGAGGAATCCTGGCCGGCCAACTGGCAGGAGCTGGAGGCCAAAGTCTCGGCTCGCCTAGGCCGCTGGACAGGACTGCTCCGAGTGCTATCTTACAGGAGTCGAGTGCTGGTCATAAACCAGCTGGTGGCCGCCATGCTGTGGTACCGGCTGGTCACTTTGGTCCCTCCTCTTGGCTTTGTCGCTGGCATCCAGAGAACGTTGGTCGATTTCTTCTGGGACAAAAAGATGCACTGGGTCGCCGCGCAGGCTCTGAGTCTCCCTATTGAGGAGGGCGGTCAGTCGCTGGTGTGCGCCCGCACCCAGGTCGCGACGTTCCGCCTTCAGACCTTGCGGCGATACCTTTACGTCGAGCCTCCTCCTAGATGGTGCGCCCTGGCGACGTATTTTTTCCGCCAGGTGCGTAACCTCAACTACGACACGCAGCTCCTGTTCGTCGACCGTGACGGTTTGCAGGTCGCCCTCAAGACGCTGCCTGTCTTTTACCAGGACCTGATCACTGTCTGGAACATGGTCGAATCGCGTCGCGCCTACCCTCCGGCTGGAGTAGCGGCTGTCGTCAGGGAGCCGTTGCTCAGGAATCCGCACCTCCGTACTCGCGGGTTCGAGTGGCTGTCGGAGGAGAGGGCCGCGGCGGCGAGGGTGACCAGGGTCGGGGACGTGCTGGGTGCCGGGGGCCTGGGCTGGACGCTGCCGCAGGACATAGCAGGCAGGGCGGCGGTAGACGTCCAGTACGTGGCCACCGCCATCCGACGCCTCAAAACGGCGGTGCTCGGACCCGACGTAGTACACCAGTTGGAGGACGCTCAGGTGTGCGGTGGGATCCCGTCCGAGCTCACCCCAGCCCGGACGGAATTTCACATTGGCCCCAAGGTCCCGTACTTCCCGCGGGAGCCTGTGCCCCACAACCTGAGCCGCCTCCGAAATTTTAACTTTGTTTTGTTTCGGGAGGTGAAAAGGAGAGCCCTGTACCGACTGCTGCTGCACACCATCCACCTCTTCTCCCTCATCCACCGTCCGGACACGCCTTGGCGTGCCCATTTGCCACCGGGCGGTGGGGATCCCCAGTGGAGGGCTCTCTACGCGGGAGTCCTCCCCCTTTCTCTCGGGGATCTGGGGTGGAGGGTGCTGCACGCAGCAGTCCCCTGCAACCGCAGATTGCGGTGGTTCACGGACTCCCAGCCCAACTGCTTGTTCTGTGGCGCTGTGGAGTCCGTGGACCATGTATATATTGGGTGTGGGCGTTTGCACTCCCTTTTTGATTTCCTTAAAAACCTTCTCCTCTGTTTTTGGCTGCACTTCAGTCCCACGCTCCTGATCTTTGGGCACCCGGTACGGAGGAAGGAGGGCAGGTCTGAAGACCTCCTCGTGGGTCTGCTCCTGGGCCTGGCCAAGCTGGCCATCAACAGGTCCAGGCAGCGGGCCGTGGAGGGGGTCGTTAGGGCCGACTGCCTGCCCCTCTTCCGCGGTTATGTTAGAGCCCGGGTGTCCTTGGAGAAGGAGCACGCGGTGTCCACCAACACCCTGGAGTTGTTCAGGGAGAGGTGGGCGCCGCAGGGAGTGGAGTGCATCATTTCTCCCTCCAACTCTATTTTGATTTAGTCCCTACCCTCCCCTTCACTGTTTTGATCACACAGCACTGCCCTTTGATGTGAAGGGCAGTGTTTGTCACTGGCCACCCGGGTGTTTTCCTGTCTTCCTGGTGGTGGAAATTGAATAAAGATTGGTGCACTTTGTGTCTTTCACTGTGTCTCACACCTGCACACACACACCATGGGTGCTGGGGAAAAAATAAGCACTACCGCACTTAGGTGGTAGTGTGGGGGTTAAAGGGGAGAGAAAAAAAAAGAAAAAAAAAAAAAAAAAATAAATCCCCCCCGGTCTCTCTGGGGAAGAGGCACCGGCCCTCAGAGGGGAGGGACTCTCCTGCAGCGCGCCGGCGGGAGTGAGTAACTGTCTGTGTGCTGGGACTCTCCTCCGCTATCGCCGAAGGAAGGAAGGAAGGAGGGAAGAAAAAAAAGAAAGAAAGAAAAGAAAGAAAAGAAGAAGAAGAAGAAGAAGAAGAGAGGCAGGAGGTGGGAGCCTTTTTGGTCTGGCTCCTGGTCTTGGAGCTGCGGCCTAGGCCTCGCCACTGCAGGTCTCGGGGGCTCTGCCCGGACCTGTCTCGGCTGTTGCTGCTTGGGGCCTGCCTCAAATACAGCCTGGGACTTGCCTTGGGGCCCCTCGCGGGACCTCCACCGCTGCTGCTGTGGTCTGAGGCCTGCCTCCGCAACTGCTGCCTGGGACTCGGCTTGGGGCTGCCTGGGACTTGCCTTGGGGCCCCTCCCCAACAGGTCTGCCCCCACCACTGCAACCGAGGGGACTTCCCAGGACTCGCCAGAGGCCTGCCTCCACCGCTGCTGCCTGGGACTCGCCTTGGGCCCATCTCCACCACTACTGCCTGGGACTCGACTTTGGGGCTGCCTGGGACTTGCCTCGGGGACTCTCCCCAACAGGTCTGCCCCCACCACTGCGACCGAGGGCTTACCCTGGACTCGCCCGAGGTCCGCTTCTGCCACCGCTGTCGCTGCCTGGGACTTGCCTCTGGCGACTCGCCTCGGGCCCCTCCACCACTGCTGCTACCAGGGGCCCACCTCCACCGCTGCCTGGGGCCGAAGTACAAAGCGGCAGAATATGGCGAGCCCCAAAGTCGCCGGGCCCAGCCGCACCTACGCCGGGGTAGCCGCTGCCTTGGGCCCGGCTCCCACAACCCCGGCTGCGACGTCGACCCCCTTCAGGCACCTGACCAAACGCCTGGGGGTCAAGGCCTATCCCCACCCCAACATGACCATCGAGGCCTGCAGCAAGGCCATGGCTAGTGTGGTCGGCCCACTGGCCATCGTCGCTGCGGCCCGCATGTACGGGAAGGCCGTATTTTTCCTGAGGACCGAGCAGGCGGTCCACCTGGCCGTGGAGAGGGGGCTCGCTGTGGGCGGGACACATTTGCCCGTCGACCCTCTGGAGGTTACGGCCCAGAGGGTCGTGATCTCTAACGTCCCGCCCTTCATTGCCAGCGAGCTCCTCCTCCCCCACCTCAACACCCTGGGGGAGATCCGGTCGGGTGTCCAGCCGCTCCTGCTCGGTCTGAAGGACCCTGCCCTCCGACACGTTTACTCCTTCCGGCGCCAGGTGTTCATTTGCCTGGCCCGGGAGGAGGTCACCGAGGGCTCATTTACTGTCCTCCATGAGGGCGCGGCCTATCGCGCCTTCTGGACGGCGGACGGCGTGCGGTGCCACCTGTGCCGCGAGGTAGGGCACATACGAAAAAACTGCCCCGCCCAGAAAGCCGCCCAGCCCACACCAATGGCTGACGGTGGTGCCGCCGCACCCACTCCCCCTCCCCCGAAGTCAACACCACAGGCCCCGGCACCGGAGGCTAAGCCAGAGGCTCCCAATGCTCCAGCCTCTGGCAGGGAGGGGGGTGGGCGTCCGGCAGGCCAGAAGGCGCAGAGAAAGACGCGACGCGTCAAGCCCGCCCATGGGGAGACCACCCTATCCCCTTCCCCGGAACCTAGCCCACGACCTACCCCGCCCCGGCACGACAATGCCCCCGCGGCCGTGCCAGCGTCGCCCCGGCGCGGGACCCCTGACCCTCAAACCCCCGAACCTGTACCTGACCCTGACCCCAATGACACTACACCCACTCCCCACCCCGATGGAGAAACCCCTCGGGCTTTAACACCTGGCCCGGGGGCCCCCGAGCCCGAGCCCTGCCCAACCCAGCCACGCCCTGGCACTAACCTGGGGGAGGCCACCGCTGTTCCGCCTCCTGCAACGGCCGTGTCTCCGGGCCCCGGAGAGGGAACTAGGCCCCTGCCCCGCCCACCCTCACCTGATAAACCGGGGGTGGGGAAGGAAGTGACACGGCTGGCCCTCCCCACCCTGGCCACGCCCCCTGTCTTCCCCCAGCCATTCGTATTCCGGGAAAGGCTGGGGGGAGGGACCCCGGGCCCCATGACCACCGAGGCGGGCGGGGAGGGGAAGGCCCAGAAATCCCCCCCGGTCTCTCTGGGGAAGAGGCACCGGCCCTTGGAGGGGAGGGACTCTCCTGCAGCGCGCCGGCGGCGCTGCCCCTCTCCGGGGGACGAGCCAACGGTGCCCCTCGACTGTCCCGCACCGCGGCCCGACTCGCCCAAACCCCTGGGGGCTACAGCAGGGCCTCCTGCTGCCTTGACTCCTCCGGCCCCTGGGGAGGACCTCGATGACCACGAGGGCCGTGGTGCGGGCGACGACGGAGGACCCTCTGCTGGGTCGTCGAGCGGTGGAGGGGAGGAGGGTGTTATCCTCGCTCCTCCCTCCCAGACTGTTTTTCCGGGGGCCTTGGCCCTGGGGGATGACCTTTTCCTGGGGGATGACCTTTTCCCCGAGGAGCCAGGCGTCCCGGTGTCGGGAGAGGAGCGGGGCCCCGAGCCTCTGCCGCCCGACGACCCGAACTCGGGGCGTTCCGGGAAGGGGTGCGTCGAGGAAGGTACCGCCGGTGACCCTGGGGGTGGGGTCGCCGGGGGTTTGAGGCCGGTTGGCGGCGCCGGACCAGCCCCCATTCTCTCGGTGGGGGAGGGGTCGGTGACCGAGGGCGACCTCCCGGAGGAGGGTTCGGGATCGGTGGCGGACACCGGGGACGACGCGGACTCCGTCTGCAGTGACTTTTTTGAGTCCCGGGTGCCCCCCACCGATCTCTCCCTCATCCCCCTCGAGGAACTCCGGGAATTTGTCGAGGAAACTCGGAGTCGCCGGGATAGAGCCCAACTGGCGCTCGACCGCTGGAGCTCTTTTGAGAAAGTTTACTGGTCGGCCCTCGCTGCCCGCCAGGCGCCTGGGCTCGATGTCAATGAGCGAAAGCGAGTCAGGAACTTCCTGGGAGCACTCCTGGTGAGGGCGAGGGACTTCAGTGCCCCTCCCTCGTCCTCCCTGTAAATATATACACGGGTTTGTTAATTGTACTGGTGGTGGTTGCACAACGCTTCCGACATGGAGACAACTATAGCCAGCCTCAACATCAACGGCAGCAGGGAGTCGCAGCGCAGATTCCAGACCCTCTCGGTCCTTCGGGACGGGAGGTATGCGGTGTGCTTCCTGCAAGAAACCCACACTACCCCGGGAGACGAAGCCACCTGGCTCCTGGAGTGGCGAGGGGGGGTCTACATGAGTCACCTCACCCGCAGATCTGGCGGGGTGGCTATCCTGTTGGCCCCGCATTTTCAGCCGGAGATCTTGGGGGTCAGGGAGCCAGTGCCAGGCCGTTTGCTTCACCTGACGGTTCGGCTGGGGGGCGCGGTGCTTCACTTGGTGAACGTCTACGCTCCCCCGGCCGGGCCGAGGCAAGCGAGCTTCTTCCAAGAAGTGTCCGCTCATCTCGCTTCCATCGACGAGGGCCAGTGCGTCGTCCTCGGGGGAGATTTTAATTGCGTCCTCGAGGGCAGGGACCACGGCGGTGCCCGCACTGACCGCGCGTCAGGGAAGAGGTTGGGGGACTTGGTCAAGTCCTTCGACCTGGTGGACGTCTGGCGGAATCTCCATCCCGACTCCATCGCCTTCACCTTCGTGAGGCCTGGGGTCGGAGTGTCCAGAATCGACCGCCTGTACGTTTCGCGGGCGTACGCCTCCTGTTTCCCGAAGGCCTCCATGCGGCAGGTGTCGTGCACGGACCACCACCTGGTGTGGGCGGAACTCCTTCCGTTCGGCGCCAGGCTCGGCTCCGCGTACTGGCACTTTAACAACCTGCTGCTGGAGGACGAGCGGTTCCGGGACTCGTTTCGTCGCTTCTGGGCCGGCTGGAGAAGGAAGCGGGGAAGCTTCCCCTCCCTGAGGCTATGGTGGGACGTGGGCAAGGCTCACGTCCGCGTCTTCTGTCAGGAGTACGCGAGGGGGTCGACGAAGAGGCGGAAATCCAGGATCGGGGAGTTGGAGAGGGAGTTGCTCGACCTGGAGTCACGCCTCGGTCAGCCCGACGCGGACCCGGCCCTGCGCGGGGCGTACGAAGAGAAGAAGGCCGCGCTCCGGGACCTGCAGCTCGTCGGGGCTCGGGGCGCGTACGTGAGGTCGCGGATCCAGCTCCTCCAGGACCTGGACCGCGGCTCCCCCTTCTTCTACTCGCTGGAAAAAAGGCGTGGCACCCGTCAGCAGCTCCTTGTGCTGCTGGCCGACGACGGGTCCCTCGTCTCGGATCCGGAGGGCGTCAGGGCCCACGTCCGAAACTATTACACAGCCCTGTTCTCCCCGGATCCGTCCAGCGAGGATGCTCGCAGAGTTCTGTGGGAGGACCTGCCGCAGCTCGGCCCGGAGGACGCCGGAAGGCTCGACGCTCCCGTCACTTTGGAGGAGCTGACCGGCGCCCTCGACCGGCTCTCGAGGGGCAAAACCCCGGGGCTGGACGGGCTGACTGTGGAGTTCTTCAGGGCGTTCTGGGACGTCCTGGGGAGCGACTACGCACAGGTCCTGGGGGAGTGTTTAAATGCCGGACAGCTGCCCCTTTCTTGGCGCAGGGCGGTCATCGTCCTGCTGCCAAAGAAGGGGGACCTTCGTTCCTTAAAGAACTGGCGTCCGGTCTCCCTCCTCGGCACGGATTACAAAATCTTCGCCAGGGTGTTGTCTTCTCGCCTGGCCTCCGTGCTGGCCCACATGATCCACCCGGACCAGTCCTACACGGTCCCGGGCCGGAGGATACACGATAACGTCCACCTGGTCCGGGACCTGATCCATTTCTGTCGACGGGCTGGTCTGCCGAGCGCCTTCCTGTCTCTCGACCAGGAGAAGGCGTTCGACAGGGTCGATCACGAGTACCTGCTCGGGACTCTGCGGGCATTCGGGTTCGGGGCGCAGTTCGTCGCCCGGATCCGACTTTTGTACGCCGCCGCAGAGTGTCTGGTTAAAGTTAACGGGTCCCTGACGGCGCCCCTTCGCTTCGGGAGAGGAGTGCGTCAAGGCTGCCCCCTGTCCGGCCAGCTGTATTCCCTGTGCGTGGAGCCTTTCCTGCGCCTCTTGCGGAGGAGGTTGTCGGGGCTGGTTCTGCGCGGCGCGGGCACGGGGGTGGTCCTCTCGGCCTACGCCGACGACGTGCTCCTCACTTTCACCGACCCGGCTGACCTGGGGAGGATGCGCGAGTGCCAGGCCGTGTACTCGGCGGCGTCTTCCGCCAGGATCAACTGGGCCAAATGTTCCGGACTACTGGTCGGCCCGTGGCGGGTGGACTCTCTGCCGGAGGAGTTACGGGGGTTCAGCTGGAGTACCACCCATCTCCTCTACCTGGGGGTCTACCTCAGCCCGGCTGAGGAATCCTGGCCGGCCAACTGGCAGGAGCTGGAGGCCAAAGTCTCGGCTCGCCTAGGCCGCTGGACAGGACTGCTCCGAGTGCTATCTTACAGGAGTCGAGTGCTGGTCATAAACCAGCTGGTGGCCGCCATGCTGTGGTACCGGCTGGTCACTTTGGTCCCTCCTCTTGGCTTTGTCGCTGGCATCCAGAGAACGTTGGTCGATTTCTTCTGGGACAAAAAGATGCACTGGGTCGCCGCGCAGGCTCTGAGTCTCCCTATTGAGGAGGGCGGTCAGTCGCTGGTGTGCGCCCGCACCCAGGTCGCGACGTTCCGCCTTCAGACCTTGCGGCGATACCTTTACGTCGAGCCTCCTCCTAGATGGTGCGCCCTGGCGACGTATTTTTTCCGCCAGGTGCGTAACCTCAACTACGACACGCAGCTCCTGTTCGTCGACCGTGACGGTTTGCAGGTCGCCCTCAAGACGCTGCCTGTCTTTTACCAGGACCTGATCACTGTCTGGAACATGGTCGAATCGCGTCGCGCCTACCCTCCGGCTGGAGTAGCGGCTGTCGTCAGGGAGCCGTTGCTCAGGAATCCGCACCTCCGTACTCGCGGGTTCGAGTGGCTGTCGGAGGAGAGGGCCGCGGCGGCGAGGGTGACCAGGGTCGGGGACGTGCTGGGTGCCGGGGGCCTGGGCTGGACGCTGCCGCAGGACATAGCAGGCAGGGCGGCGGTAGACGTCCAGTACGTGGCCACCGCCATCCGACGCCTCAAAACGGCGGTGCTCGGACCCGACGTAGTACACCAGTTGGAGGACGCTCAGGTGTGCGGTGGGATCCCGTCCGAGCTCACCCCAGCCCGGACGGAATTTCACATTGGCCCCAAGGTCCCGTACTTCCCGCGGGAGCCTGTGCCCCACAACCTGAGCCGCCTCCGAAATTTTAACTTTGTTTTGTTTCGGGAGGTGAAAAGGAGAGCCCTGTACCGACTGCTGCTGCACACCATCCACCTCTTCTCCCTCATCCACCGTCCGGACACGCCTTGGCGTGCCCATTTGCCACCGGGCGGTGGGGATCCCCAGTGGAGGGCTCTCTACGCGGGAGTCCTCCCCCTTTCTCTCGGGGATCTGGGGTGGAGGGTGCTGCACGCAGCAGTCCCCTGCAACCGCAGATTGCGGTGGTTCACGGACTCCCAGCCCAACTGCTTGTTCTGTGGCGCTGTGGAGTCCGTGGACCATGTATATATTGGGTGTGGGCGTTTGCACTCCCTTTTTGATTTCCTTAAAAACCTTCTCCTCTGTTTTTGGCTGCACTTCAGTCCCACGCTCCTGATCTTTGGGCACCCGGTACGGAGGAAGGAGGGCAGGTCTGAAGACCTCCTCGTGGGTCTGCTCCTGGGCCTGGCCAAGCTGGCCATCAACAGGTCCAGGCAGCGGGCCGTGGAGGGGGTCGTTAGGGCCGACTGCCTGCCCCTCTTCCGCGGTTATGTTAGAGCCCGGGTGTCCTTGGAGAAGGAGCACGCGGTGTCCACCAACACCCTGGAGTTGTTCAGGGAGAGGTGGGCGCCGCAGGGAGTGGAGTGCATCATTTCTCCCTCCAATTCTATTTTGATTTAGTCCCTACCCTCCCCTTCACTGTTTTGATCACACAGCACTGTCCTTTGATGTGAAGGGCAGTGTTTGTCACTGGCCACCCGGGTGTTTTCCTGTCTTCCTGGTGGTGGAAACTGAATAAAGATTCGTGCACTTTGTGTCTTTCACAGTGTCTTACACCTGCACACACACACCATGGGTGCTGGGGATAAAATAAGCACTACCGCAGTTAGGTGGTAGTGTAGGGTAAAGAAAAAAAGGAAGAAAAAAAAAAAAAAAAAAAAAAAAATCCCCCCCGGTCTCTCTGGGGAAGAGGCACCGGCCCTCAGAGGGGAGGGACTCTCCTGCAGCGCGCCGGCGGGAGTGAGTAACTGTCTGTGTGCTGGGACTCTCCTCCGCTATCGCCGAAGGAAGGAAGGAAGGAGGGAAGAAAAAAAAGAAAGAAAGAAAAGAAAGAAAAGAAGAAGAAGAAGAAGAAGAAGAGAGGCAGGAGGTGGGAGCCTTTTTGGTCTGGCTCCTGGTCTTGGAGCTGCGGCCTAGGCCTCGCCACTGCAGGTCTCGGGGGCTCTGCCCGGACCTGTCTCGGCTGTTGCTGCTTGGGGCCTGCCTCAAATACAGCCTGGGACTTGCCTTGGGGCCCCTCGCGGGACCTCCACCGCTGCTGCTGTGGTCTGAGGCCTGCCTCCGCAACTGCTGCCTGGGACTCGGCTTGGGGCTGCCTGGGACTTGCCTTGGGGCCCCTCCCCAACAGGTCTGCCCCCACCACTGCAACCGAGGGGACTTCCCAGGACTCGCCAGAGGCCTGCCTCCACCGCTGCTGCCTGGGACTCGCCTTGGGCCCATCTCCACCACTACTGCCTGGGACTCGACTTTGGGGCTGCCTGGGACTTGCCTCGGGGACTCTCCCCAACAGGTCTGCCCCCACCACTGCGACCGAGGGCTTACCCTGGACTCGCCCGAGGTCCGCTTCTGCCACCGCTGTCGCTGCCTGGGACTTGCCTCTGGCGACTCGCCTCGGGCCCCTCCACCACTGCTGCTACCAGGGGCCCACCTCCACCGCTGCCTGGGGCCGAAGTACAAAGCGGCAGAATATGGCGAGCCCCAAAGTCGCCGGGCCCAGCCGCACCTACGCCGGGGTAGCCGCTGCCTTGGGCCCGGCTCCCACAACCCCGGCTGCGACGTCGACCCCCTTCAGGCACCTGACCAAACGCCTGGGGGTCAAGGCCTATCCCCACCCCAACATGACCATCGAGGCCTGCAGCAAGGCCATGGCTAGTGTGGTCGGCCCACTGGCCATCGTCGCTGCGGCCCGCATGTACGGGAAGGCCGTATTTTTCCTGAGGACCGAGCAGGCGGTCCACCTGGCCGTGGAGAGGGGGCTCGCTGTGGGCGGGACACATTTGCCCGTCGACCCTCTGGAGGTTACGGCCCAGAGGGTCGTGATCTCTAACGTCCCGCCCTTCATTGCCAGCGAGCTCCTCCTCCCCCACCTCAACACCCTGGGGGAGATCCGGTCGGGTGTCCAGCCGCTCCTGCTCGGTCTGAAGGACCCTGCCCTCCGACACGTTTACTCCTTCCGGCGCCAGGTGTTCATTTGCCTGGCCCGGGAGGAGGTCACCGAGGGCTCATTTACTGTCCTCCATGAGGGCGCGGCCTATCGCGCCTTCTGGACGGCGGACGGCGTGCGGTGCCACCTGTGCCGCGAGGTAGGGCACATACGAAAAAACTGCCCCACCCAGAAAGCCGCCCAGCCCACACCAATGGCTGACGGTGGTGCCGCCGCACCCACTCCCCCTCCCCCGAAGTCAACACCACAGGCCCCGGCACCGGAGGCTAAGCCAGAGGCTCCCAATGCTCCAGCCTCTGGCAGGGAGGGGGGTGGGCGTCCGGCAGGCCAGAAGGCGCAGAGAAAGACGCGACGCGTCAAGCCCGCCCATGGGGAGACCACCCTATCCCCTTCCCCGGAACCTAGCCCACGACCTACCCCGCCCCGGCACGACAATGCCCCTGCGGCCGTGCCAGCGTCGCCCCGGCGCGGGACCCCTGACCCTCAAACCCCCGAACCTGTACCTGACCCTGACCCCAATGACACTACACCCACTCCCCACCCCGATGGAGAAACCCCTCGGGCTTTAACACCTGGCCCGGGGGCCCCCGAGCCCGAGCCCTGCCCAACCCAGCCACGCCCTGGCACTAACCTGGGGGAGGCCACCGCTGTTCCGCCTCCTGCAACGGCCGTGTCTCCGGGCCCCGGAGAGGGAACTAGGCCCCTGCCCCGCCCACCCTCACCTGATAAACCGGGGGTGGGGAAGGAAGTGACACGGCTGGCCCTCCCCACCCTGGCCACGCCCCCTGTCTTCCCCCAGCCATTCGTATTCCGGGAAAGGCTGGGGGGAGGGACCCCGGGCCCCATGACCACCGAGGCGGGCGGGGAGGGGAAGGCCCAGAAATCCCCCCCGGTCTCTCTGGGGAAGAGGCACCGGCCCTTGGAGGGGAGGGACTCTCCTGCAGCGCGCCGGCGGCGCTGCCCCTCTCCGGGGGACGAGCCAACGGTGCCCCTCGACTGTCCCGCACCGCGGCCCGACTCGCCCAAACCCCTGGGGGCTACAGCAGGGCCTCCTGCTGCCTTGACTCCTCCGGCCCCTGGGGAGGACCTCGATGACCACGAGGGCCGTGGTGCGGGCGACGACGGAGGACCCTCTGCTGGGTCGTCGAGCGGTGGAGGGGAGGAGGGTGTTATCCTCGCTCCTCCCTCCCAGACTGTTTTTCCGGGGGCCTTGGCCCTGGGGGATGACCTTTTCCTGGGGGATGACCTTTTCCCCGAGGAGCCAGGCGTCCCGGTGTCGGGAGAGGAGCGGGGCCCCGAGCCTCTGCCGCCCGACGACCCGAACTCGGGGCGTTCCGGGAAGGGGTGCGTCGAGGAAGGTACCGCCGGTGACCCTGGGGGTGGGGTCGCCGGGGGTTTGAGGCCGGTTGGCGGCGCCGGACCAGCCCCCATTCTCTCGGTGGGGGAGGGGTCGGTGACCGAGGGCGACCTCCCGGAGGAGGGTTCGGGATCGGTGGCGGACACCGGGGACGACGCGGACTCCGTCTGCAGTGACTTTTTTGAGTCCCGGGTGCCCCCCACCGATCTCTCCCTCATCCCCCTCGAGGAACTCCGGGAATTTGTCGAGGAAACTCGGAGTCGCCGGGATAGAGCCCAACTGGCGCTCGACCGCTGGAGCTCTTTTGAGAAAGTTTACTGGTCGGCCCTCGCTGCCCGCCAGGCGCCTGGGCTCGATGTCAATGAGCGAAAGCGAGTCAGGAACTTCCTGGGAGCACTCCTGGTGAGGGCGAGGGACTTCAGTGCCCCTCCCTCGTCCTCCCTGTAAATATATACACGGGTTTGTTAATTGTACTGGTGGTGGTTGCACAACGCTTCCGACATGGAGACAACTATAGCCAGCCTCAACATCAACGGCAGCAGGGAGTCGCAGCGCAGATTCCAGACCCTCTCGGTCCTTCGGGACGGGAGGTATGCGGTGTGCTTCCTGCAAGAAACCCACACTACCCCGGGAGACGAAGCCACCTGGCTCCTGGAGTGGCGAGGGGGGGTCTACATGAGTCACCTCACCCGCAGATCTGGCGGGGTGGCTATCCTGTTGGCCCCGCATTTTCAGCCGGAGATCTTGGGGGTCAGGGAGCCAGTGCCAGGCCGTTTGCTTCACCTGACGGTTCGGCTGGGGGGCGCGGTGCTTCACTTGGTGAACGTCTACGCTCCCCCGGCCGGGCCGAGGCAAGCGAGCTTCTTCCAAGAAGTGTCCGC
The DNA here is from genome assembly GCF_037043375.1 of Chiloscyllium plagiosum. Taxonomy (NCBI): domain Eukaryota; kingdom Metazoa; phylum Chordata; class Chondrichthyes; order Orectolobiformes; family Hemiscylliidae; genus Chiloscyllium; species Chiloscyllium plagiosum. Next base: position 7,956,795 of record NW_028270149.1, on the reverse strand, counting down.
TCATCTCGCTTCCATCGACGAGGGCCAGTGCGTCGTCCTCGGGGGAGATTTTAATTGCGTCCTCGAGGGCAGGGACCACGGCGGTGCCCGCACTGACCGCGCGTCAGGGAAGAGGTTGGGGGACTTGGTCAAGTCCTTCGACCTGGTGGACGTCTGGCGGAATCTCCATCCCGACTCCATCGCCTTCACCTTCGTGAGGCCTGGGGTCGGAGTGTCCAGAATCGACCGCCTGTACGTTTCGCGGGCGTACGCCTCCTGTTTCCCGAAGGCCTCCATGCGGCAGGTGTCGTGCACGGACCACCACCTGGTGTGGGCGGAACTCCTTCCGTTCGGCGCCAGGCTCGGCTCCGCGTACTGGCACTTTAACAACCTGCTGCTGGAGGACGAGCGGTTCCGGGACTCGTTTCGTCGCTTCTGGGCCGGCTGGAGAAGGAAGCGGGGAAGCTTCCCCTCCCTGAGGCTATGGTGGGACGTGGGCAAGGCTCACGTCCGCGTCTTCTGTCAGGAGTACGCGAGGGGGTCGACGAAGAGGCGGAAATCCAGGATCGGGGAGTTGGAGAGGGAGTTGCTCGACCTGGAGTCACGCCTCGGTCAGCCCGACGCGGACCCGGCCCTGCGCGGGGTGTACGAAGAGAAGAAGGCCGCGCTCCGGGACCTGCAGCTCGTCGGGGCTCGGGGCGCGTACGTGAGGTCGCGGATCCAGCTCCTCCAGGACCTGGACCGCGGCTCCCCCTTCTTCTACTCGCTGGAAAAAAGGCGTGGCACCCGTCAGCAGCTCCTTGTGCTGCTGGCCGACGACGGGTCCCTCGTCTCGGATCCGGAGGGCGTCAGGGCCCACGTCCGAAACTATTACACAGCCCTGTTCTCTCCGGATCCGTCCAGCGAGGATGCTCGCAGAGTTCTGTGGGAGGACCTGCCGCAGCTCGGCCCGGAGGACGCCGGAAGGCTCGACGCTCCCGTCACTTTGGAGGAGCTGACCGGCGCCCTCGACCGGCTCTCGAGGGGCAAAACCCCGGGGCTGGACGGGCTGACTGTGGAGTTCTTCAGGGCGTTCTGGGACGTCCTGGGGAGCGACTACGCACAGGTCCTGGGGGAGTGTTTAAATGCCGGACAGCTGCCCCTTTCTTGGCGCAGGGCGGTCATCGTCCTGCTGCCAAAGAAGGGGGACCTTCGTTCCTTAAAGAACTGGCGTCCGGTCTCCCTCCTCGGCACGGATTACAAAATCTTCGCCAGGGTGTTGTCTTCTCGCCTGGCCTCCGTGCTGGCCCACATGATCCACCCGGACCAGTCCTACACGGTCCCGGGCCGGAGGATACACGATAACGTCCACCTGGTCCGGGACCTGATCCATTTCTGTCGACGGGCTGGTCTGCCGAGCGCCTTCCTGTCTCTCGACCAGGAGAAGGCGTTCGACAGGGTCGATCACGAGTACCTGCTCGGGACTCTGCGGGCATTCGGGTTCGGGGCGCAGTTCGTCGCCCGGATCCGACTTTTGTACGCCGCCGCAGAGTGTCTGGTTAAAGTTAACGGGTCCCTGACGGCGCCCCTTCGCTTCGGGAGAGGAGTGCGTCAAGGCTGCCCCCTGTCCGGCCAGCTGTATTCCCTGTGCGTGGAGCCTTTCCTGCGCCTCTTGCGGAGGAGGTTGTCGGGGCTGGTTCTGCGCGGCGCGGGCACGGGGGTGGTCCTCTCGGCCTACGCCGACGACGTGCTCCTCACTTTCACCGACCCGGCTGACCTGGGGAGGATGCGCGAGTGCCAGGCCGTGTACTCGGCGGCGTCTTCCGCCAGGATCAACTGGGCCAAATGTTCCGGACTACTGGTCGGCCCGTGGCGGGTGGACTCTCTGCCGGAGGAGTTACGGGGGTTCAGCTGGAGTACCACCCATCTCCTCTACCTGGGGGTCTACCTCAGCCCGGCTGAGGAATCCTGGCCGGCCAACTGGCAGGAGCTGGAGGCCAAAGTCTCGGCTCGCCTAGGCCGCTGGACAGGACTGCTCCGAGTGCTATCTTACAGGAGTCGAGTGCTGGTCATAAACCAGCTGGTGGCCGCCATGCTGTGGTACCGGCTGGTCACTTTGGTCCCTCCTCTTGGCTTTGTCGCTGGCATCCAGAGAACGTTGGTCGATTTCTTCTGGGACAAAAAGATGCACTGGGTCGCCGCGCAGGCTCTGAGTCTCCCTATTGAGGAGGGCGGTCAGTCGCTGGTGTGCGCCCGCACCCAGGTCGCGACGTTCCGCCTTCAGACCTTGCGGCGATACCTTTACGTCGAGCCTCCTCCTAGATGGTGCGCCCTGGCGACGTATTTTTTCCGCCAGGTGCGTAACCTCAACTACGACACGCAGCTCCTGTTCGTCGACCGTGACGGTTTGCAGGTCGCCCTCAAGACGCTGCCTGTCTTTTACCAGGACCTGATCACTGTCTGGAACATGGTCGAATCGCGTCGCGCCTACCCTCCGGCTGGAGTAGCGGCTGTCGTCAGGGAGCCGTTGCTCAGGAATCCGCACCTCCGTACTCGCGGGTTCGAGTGGCTGTCGGAGGAGAGGGCCGCGGCGGCGAGGGTGACCAGGGTCGGGGACGTGCTGGGTGCCGGGGGCCTGGGCTGGACGCTGCCGCAGGACATAGCAGGCAGGGCGGCGGTAGACGTCCAGTACGTGGCCACCGCCATCCGACGCCTCAAAACGGCGGTGCTCGGACCCGACGTAGTACACCAGTTGGAGGACGCTCGGGTGTGCGGTGGGATCCCGTCCGAGCTCACCCCAGCCCGGACGGAATTTCACATTGGCCCCAAGGTCCCGTACTTCCCGCGGGAGCCTGTGCCCCACAACCTGAGCCGCCTCCGAAATTTTAACTTTGTTTCGTTTAGGGAGGTGAACAGGAGAGCCCTGTACAGACTGCTGCTGCACACCGTCCACCTCTTCTCCCTCATCCACCGTCCGGACACGCCTTGGCGTGCCCATTTGCCACCGGGCGGTGGGGATCCCCAGTGGAGGGCTCTCTACGCGGGAGTCCTCCCCCTTTCTCTCGGGGATCTGGGGTGGAGGGTGCTGCACGCAGCAGTCCCCTGCAACCGCAGATTGCGGTGGTTCACGGACTCCCAGCCCAACTGCTTGTTCTGTGGCGCTGTGGAGTCCGTGGACCACGTGTATATTGGGTGTGGGCGTTTGCACTCCCTTTTTGATTTTCTGAAAAACCTTCTCCTCTGTTTTTGGCTGCACTTCAGTCCCACGCTCCTGATCTTTGGGCACCCGGTACGGAGGAAGGAGGGCAGGTCTGAAGACCTCCTCGTGGGTCTGCTCCTGGGCCTGGCCAAACTGGCCATCAACAGGTCCAGGCAGCGGGCCGTGGAGGGGGTCGTTAGGGCCGACTGCCTGCCCCTCTTCCGCGGTTACGTTAGAGCCCGGGTGTCCTTGGAGAAGGAGCACGCGGCGTCGACCAACACCCTGGAGTTGTTCAGGGAGAGGTGGGCGCCGCAGGGAGTGGAGTGCATCATTTCTCCCTCCAATTCTATTTTGATTTAGTCCCTACCCTCCCCTTCACTGTTTTGATCACACAGCACTGTCCTTTGATGTGAAGGGCAGTGTTTGTCACTGGCCACCCGGGTGTTTTCCTGTCTTCCTGGTGGTGGAAACTGAATAAAGATTCGTGCACTTTGTGTCTTTCACAGTGTCTTACACCTGCGCACACACACCATGGGTGCTGGGGATAAAAATAAGCACTACCGCAGTTAGGTGGTAGTGTAGGGTAAAGAAAAAAAGAAAAAAAAAAAAAAAAAAAAAAAAAAAAAAAAAAAAAAAAAGAAAATGAATTCCCCCTCGGTCTCTCTGGGGAAGAGGCACCGGCCCTTGGAGGGGAGGGTCTCTCCTGCAGCGCGCCGGTGGTGCTGCCCCTCTCCGGGTGACGAACCAACAGTGCCCCACGACTGTCCCGCACCGCGGCCCGACTCGCCCAAACCCCCAGGGGCTACAGCAGGGCGTCCTGCTGCCTCGACTCCTCCGGCCCCTGGGGAGGACCTTAAGAACCACGAGGGCCGTGGTGCGGGCGACGACGGAGGACCCTCTGCTGGGTCGTCGAGGGGAGGAGGGTGTTATCCTCGCTCCTCCCTCCCAGACTGTTTTTCCGGGGGCCTTGGCCCTGGGGGATGACCTTTTCCTGGGGGATGACCTTTTCCCCGAGGAGCCAGGCGTCCCGGTGTCGGGAGAGGAGCGGGGCCCCGAGCCTCTGCCGCCCGACGACCCGAACTCGGGGCGTTCCGGGAAGGGGTGCGCCGAGGAAGGTACCGCCGGTGACCCTGGGGGTGGGGTCGCCGGGGGTTTGAGGCCGGTTGGCGGCGCCGGACCAGCCCCCATCCTCTCGGTGGGGGAGGGGTCGGTGACCGAGGGCGACCACCCGGAGGAGGGTTCGGGATCGGTGGCGGACACCGGGGACGACGCGGACTCCGTCTGCAGTGACTTTTTTGAGTCCCGTGTGCCCCCCACCGATCTCCCCCTCATCCCCCTCGAGGAACTCCGGGAATTTGTCGAGGAAACTCGGAGTCGCCGGGATGGAGCCCAACTGGCGCTCGACCGCTGGAGCTCTTAGAAAAAAAAAAAAAAAAAAAGAAAAAAAAAAAAAAAAAAAAAAATAAATCCCCCCCCAGTCTCTCTGGGGAAGAGGCACCGGCCCTCGGAGGGGAGGGACTCTCCTGCAGCGCGCCGGCGGGAGTGAGTAACTGTCTGTGTGCTGGGACTCTCCTCTGCTATCGCCGAAGGAAGGAAGGAAGGAAGGAAGGAAGGGAGAAAAAAAAGAAAAAAAAGAAAAGAAGAAGAAGAAGAAGAAGAGAGGCAGGAGGTGGGAGCCTTTTTGGTCTGGCTCCTGGTCTTGGAGCTGCGGCCTAGGCCTCGCCACTGCAGGTCTCTGGGGCTCTGCCCGGACCTGTCTCGGCTGTTGCTGCTTGGGGCCTGCCTCCAATACAGCCTGGGACTTGCCTTGGGGCCCCTCGCGGGACCTCCACCGCTGCTGCTGTGGTCTGAGGCCTGCCTCCGCAACTGCTGCCTGGGACTCGGCTTGGGGCTGCCTGGGACTTGCCTTGGGGACCCTCCCCAACAGGTCTGCCCCCACCACTGCAACCGAGGGGACTTCCAAGGACTCGCCAGAGGCCTGCCCCCACCGCTGCTGCCTGGGACTCGCCTTGGGCCCATCTCCACCACTACTGCCTGGGACTCGACTTTGGGGCTGCCTGGGACTTGCCTCGGGGACTCTCCCCAACAGGTCTGCCCCCACCACTGCGACCGAGGGCTTACCTTGGACTCGCCCGAGGTCCGCTTCTGCCACCGCTGTCGCTGCCTGGGACTTGCCTCTGGCGACTCGCCTCGGGCCCCTCCACCACTGCTGCTACCAGGGGCCCACCTCCACCGCTGCCTGGGGCCGAAGTACAAAGCGGCAGAATATGGCGAGCCCCAAAGTCGCCGGGCCCAGCCGCACCTACGCCGGGGTAGCCGCTGCCTTGGGCCCGGCTCCCACAACCCCGGCTGCGACGTCGACCCCCTTCAGGCACCTGACCAAACGCCTGGGGGTCAAGGCCTATCCCCACCCCAACATGACCATCGAGGCCTGCAGCAAGGCCATGGCTAGTGTGGTCGGCCCACTGGCCATCGTCGCTGCGGCCCGCATGTACGGGAAGGCCGTATTTTTCCTGAGGACCGAGCAGGCGGTCCACCTGGCCGTGGAGAGGGGGCTCGCTGTGGGCGGGACACATTTGCCCGTCGACCCTCTGGAGGTTACGGCCCAGAGGGTCGTGATCTCTAACGTCCCGCCCTTCATTGCCAGCGAGCTCCTCCTCCCCCACCTCAACACCCTGGGGGAGATCCGGTCGGGTGTCCAGCCGCTCCTGCTCGGTCTGAAGGACCCTGCCCTCCGACACGTTTACTCCTTCCGGCGCCAGGTGTTCATTTGCCTGGCCCGGGAGGAGGTCACCGAGGGCTCATTTACTGTCCTCCATGAGGGCGCGGCCTATCGCGCCTTCTGGACGGCGGACGGCGTGCGGTGCCACCTGTGCCGCGAGGTAGGGCACATACGAAAAAACTGCCCCGCCCAGAAAGCCGCCCAGCCCACACCAATGGCTGACGGTGGTGCCGCCGCACCCACTCCCCCTCCCCCGAAGTCAACACCACAGGCCCCGGCACCGGAGGCTAAGCCAGAGGCTCCCAATGCTCCAGCCTCTGGCAGGGAGGGGGGTGAGCGTCCGGCAGGCCAGAAGGCGCAGAGAAAGACGCGACGCGTCAAGCCCGCCCATGGGGAGACCACCCTATCCCCTTCCCCGGAACCTAGCCCACGACCTACCCCGCCCCGGCACGACAATGCCCCTGCGGCCGTGCCAGCGTCGCCCCGGCGCGGGACCCCTGACCCTCAAACCCCCGAACCTGTACCTGACCCTGACCCCAATGACACTACACCCACTCCCCACCCCGATGGAGAAACCCCTCGGGCTTTAACACCTGGCCCGGGGGCCCCCGAGCCCGAGCCCTGCCCAACCCAGCCACGCCCTGGCACTAACCTGGGGGAGGCCACCGCTGTCCCGCCTCCTGCAACGGCCGTGTCTCCGGGCCCCGGAGAGGGAACTAGGCCCCTGCCCCGCCCACCCTCACCTGATAAACCGGGGGTGGGGAAGGAAGTGACACGGCTGGCCCTCCCCACCCTGGCCACGCCCCCTGTCTTCCCCCAGCCATTCGTATTCCGGGAAAGGCTGGGGGGAGGGACCCCGGGCCCCATGACCACCGAGGCGGGCGGGGAGGGGAAGGCCCAGAAATCCCCCCCGGTCTCTCTGGGGAAGAGGCACCGGCCCTTGGAGGGGAGGGACTCTCCTGCAGCGCGCCGGCGGCGCTGCCCCTCTCCGGGGGACGAGCCAACGGTGCCCCTCGACTGTCCCGCACCGCGGCCCGACTCGCCCAAACCCCTGGGGGCTACAGCAGGGCCTCCTGCTGCCTTGACTCCTCCGGCCCCTGGGGAGGACCTCGATGACCACGAGGGCCGTGGTGCGGGCGACGACGGAGGACCCTCTGCTGGGTCGTCGAGCGGTGGAGGGGAGGAGGGTGTTATCCTCGCTCCTCCCTCCCAGACTGTTTTTCCGGGGGCCTTGGCCCTGGGGGATGACCTTTTCCTGGGGGATGACCTTTTCCCCGAGGAGCCAGGCGTCCCGGTGTCGGGAGAGGAGCGGGGCCCCGAGCCTCTGCCGCCCGACGACCCGAACTCGGGGCGTTCCGGGAAGGGGTGCGTCGAGGAAGGTACCGCCGGTGACCCTGGGGGTGGGGTCGCCGGGGGTTTGAGGCCGGTTGGCGGCGCCGGACCAGCCCCCATTCTCTCGGTGGGGGAGGGGTCGGTGACCGAGGGCGACCTCCCGGAGGAGGGTTCGGGATCGGTGGCGGACACCGGGGACGACGCGGACTCCGTCTGCAGTGACTTTTTTGAGTCCCGGGTGCCCCCCACCGATCTCTCCCTCATCCCCCTCGAGGAACTCCGGGAATTTGTCGAGGAAACTCGGAGTCGCCGGGATAGAGCCCAACTGGCGCTCGACCGCTGGAGCTCTTTTGAGAAAGTTTACTGGTCGGCCCTCGCTGCCCGCCAGGCGCCTGGGCTCGATGTCAATGAGCGAAAGCGAGTCAGGAACTTCCTGGGAGCACTCCTGGTGAGGGCGAGGGACTTCAGTGCCCCTCCCTCGTCCTCCCTGTAAATATATACACGGGTTTGTTAATTGTACTGGTGGTGGTTGCACAACGCTTCCGACATGGAGACAACTATAGCCAGCCTCAACATCAACGGCAGCAGGGAGTCGCAGCGCAGATTCCAGACCCTCTCGGTCCTTCGGGACGGGAGGTATGCGGTGTGCTTCCTGCAAGAAACCCACACTACCCCGGGAGACGAAGCCACCTGGCTCCTGGAGTGGCGAGGGGGGGTCTACATGAGTCACCTCACCCGCAGATCTGGCGGGGTGGCTATCCTGTTGGCCCCGCATTTTCAGCCGGAGATCTTGGGGGTCAGGGAGCCAGTGCCAGGCCGTTTGCTTCACCTGACGGTTCGGCTGGGGGGCGCGGTGCTTCACTTGGTGAACGTCTACGCTCCCCCGGCCGGGCCGAGGCAAGCGAGCTTCTTCCAAGAAGTGTCCGCTCATCTCGCTTCCATCGACGAGGGCCAGTGCGTCGTCCTCGGGGGAGATTTTAATTGCGTCCTCGAGGGCAGGGACCACGGCGGTGCCCGCACTGACCGCGCGTCAGGGAAGAGGTTGGGGGACTTGGTCAAGTCCTTCGACCTGGTGGACGTCTGGCGGAATCTCCATCCCGACTCCATCGCCTTCACCTTCGTGAGGCCTGGGGTCGGAGTGTCCAGAATCGACCGCCTGTACGTTTCGCGGGCGTACGCCTCCTGTTTCCCGAAGGCCTCCATGCGGCAGGTGTCGTGCACGGACCACCACCTGGTGTGGGCGGAACTCCTTCCGTTCGGCGCCAGGCTCGGCTCCGCGTACTGGCACTTTAACAACCTGCTGCTGGAGGACGAGCGGTTCCGGGACTCGTTTCGTCGCTTCTGGGCCGGCTGGAGAAGGAAGCGGGGAAGCTTCCCCTCCCTGAGGCTATGGTGGGACGTGGGCAAGGCTCACGTCCGCGTCTTCTGTCAGGAGTACGCGAGGGGGTCGACGAAGAGGCGGAAATCCAGGATCGGGGAGTTGGAGAGGGAGTTGCTCGACCTGGAGTCACGCCTCGGTCAGCCCGACGCGGACCCGGCCCTGCGCGGGGCGTACGAAGAGAAGAAGGCCGCGCTCCGGGACCTGCAGCTCGTCGGGGCTCGGGGCGCGTACGTGAGGTCGCGGATCCAGCTCCTCCAGGACCTGGACCGCGGCTCCCCCTTCTTCTACTCGCTGGAAAAAAGGCGTGGCACCCGTCAGCAGCTCCTTGTGCTGCTGGCCGACGACGGGTCCCTCGTCTCGGATCCGGAGGGCGTCAGGGCCCACGTCCGAAACTATTACACAGCCCTGTTCTCCCCGGATCCGTCCAGCGAGGATGCTCGCAGAGTTCTGTGGGAGGACCTGCCGCAGCTCGGCCCGGAGGACGCCGGAAGGCTCGACGCTCCCGTCACTTTGGAGGAGCTGACCGGCGCCCTCGACCGGCTCTCGAGGGGCAAAACCCCGGGGCTGGACGGGCTGACTGTGGAGTTCTTCAGGGCGTTCTGGGACGTCCTGGGGAGCGACTACGCACAGGTCCTGGGGGAGTGTTTAAATGCCGGACAGCTGCCCCTTTCTTGGCGCAGGGCGGTCATCGTCCTGCTGCCAAAGAAGGGGGACCTTCGTTCCTTAAAGAACTGGCGTCCGGTCTCCCTCCTCGGCACGGATTACAAAATCTTCGCCAGGGTGTTGTCTTCTCGCCTGGCCTCCGTGCTGGCCCACATGATCCACCCGGACCAGTCCTACACGGTCCCGGGCCGGAGGATACACGATAACGTCCACCTGGTCCGGGACCTGATCCATTTCTGTCGACGGGCTGGTCTGCCGAGCGCCTTCCTGTCTCTCGACCAGGAGAAGGCGTTCGACAGGGTCGATCACGAGTACCTGCTCGGGACTCTGCGGGCATTCGGGTTCGGGGCGCAGTTCGTCGCCCGGATCCGACTTTTGTACGCCGCCGCAGAGTGTCTGGTTAAAGTTAACGGGTCCCTGACGGCGCCCCTTCGCTTCGGGAGAGGAGTGCGTCAAGGCTGCCCCCTGTCCGGCCAGCTGTATTCCCTGTGCGTGGAGCCTTTCCTGCGCCTCTTGCGGAGGAGGTTGTCGGGGCTGGTTCTGCGCGGCGCGGGCACGGGGGTGGTCCTCTCGGCCTACGCCGACGACGTGCTCCTCACTTTCACCGACCCGGCTGACCTGGGGAGGATGCGCGAGTGCCAGGCCGTGTACTCGGCGGCGTCTTCCGCCAGGATCAACTGGGCCAAATGTTCCGGACTACTGGTCGGCCCGTGGCGGGTGGACTCTCTGCCGGAGGAGTTACGGGGGTTCAGCTGGAGTACCACCCATCTCCTCTACCTGGGGGTCTACCTCAGCCCGGCTGAGGAATCCTGGCCGGCCAACTGGCAGGAGCTGGAGGCCAAAGTCTCGGCTCGCCTAGGCCGCTGGACAGGACTGCTCCGAGTGCTATCTTACAGGAGTCGAGTGCTGGTCATAAACCAGCTGGTGGCCGCCATGCTGTGGTACCGGCTGGTCACTTTGGTCCCTCCTCTTGGCTTTGTCGCTGGCATCCAGAGAACGTTGGTCGATTTCTTCTGGGACAAAAAGATGCACTGGGTCGCCGCGCAGGCTCTGAGTCTCCCTATTGAGGAGGGCGGTCAGTCGCTGGTGTGCGCCCGCACCCAGGTCGCGACGTTCCGCCTTCAGACCTTGCGGCGATACCTTTACGTCGAGCCTCCTCCTAGATGGTGCGCCCTGGCGACGTATTTTTTCCGCCAGGTGCGTAACCTCAACTACGACACGCAGCTCCTGTTCGTCGACCGTGACGGTTTGCAGGTCGCCCTCAAGACGCTGCCTGTCTTTTACCAGGACCTGATCACTGTCTGGAACATGGTCGAATCGCGTCGCGCCTACCCTCCGGCTGGAGTAGCGGCTGTCGTCAGGGAGCCGTTGCTCAGGAATCCGCACCTCCGTACTCGCGGGTTCGAGTGGCTGTCGGAGGAGAGGGCCGCGGCGGCGAGGGTGACCAGGGTCGGGGACGTGCTGGGTGCCGGGGGCCTGGGCTGGACGCTGCCGCAGGACATAGCAGGCAGGGCGGCGGTAGACGTCCAGTACGTGGCCACCGCCATCCGACGCCTCAAAACGGCGGTGCTCGGACCCGACGTAGTACACCAGTTGGAGGACGCTCAGGTGTGCGGTGGGATCCCGTCCGAGCTCACCCCAGCCCGGACGGAATTTCACATTGGCCCCAAGGTCCCGTACTTCCCGCGGGAGCCTGTGCCCCACAACCTGAGCCGCCTCCGAAATTTTAACTTTGTTTTGTTTCGGGAGGTGAAAAGGAGAGCCCTGTACCGACTGCTGCTGCACACCATCCACCTCTTCTCCCTCATCCACCGTCCGGACACGCCTTGGCGTGCCCATTTGCCACCGGGCGGTGGGGATCCCCAGTGGAGGGCTCTCTACGCGGGAGTCCTCCCCCTTTCTCTCGGGGATCTGGGGTGGAGGGTGCTGCACGCAGCAGTCCCCTGCAACCGCAGATTGCGGTGGTTCACGGACTCCCAGCCCAACTGCTTGTTCTGTGGCGCTGTGGAGTCCGTGGACCATGTATATATTGGGTGTGGGCGTTTGCACTCCCTTTTTGATTTCCTTAAAAACCTTCTCCTCTGTTTTTGGCTGCACTTCAGTCCCACGCTCCTGATCTTTGGGCACCCGGTACGGAGGAAGGAGGGCAGGTCTGAAGACCTCCTCGTGGGTCTGCTCCTGGGCCTGGCCAAGCTGGCCATCAACAGGTCCAGGCAGCGGGCCGTGGAGGGGGTCGTTAGGGCCGACTGCCTGCCCCTCTTCCGCGGTTATGTTAGAGCCCGGGTGTCCTTGGAGAAGGAGCACGCGGTGTCCACCAACACCCTGGAGTTGTTCAGGGAGAGGTGGGCGCCGCAGGGAGTGGAGTGCATCATTTCTCCCTCCAATTCTATTTTGATTTAGTCCCTACCCTCCCCTTCACTGTTTTGATCACACAGCACTGTCCTTTGATGTGAAGGGCAGTGTTTGTCACTGGCCACCCGGGTGTTTTCCTGTCTTCCTGGTGGTGGAAACTGAATAAAGATTCGTGCACTTTGTGTCTTTCACAGTGTCTTACACCTGCACACACACACCATGGGTGCTGGGGATAAAATAAGCACTACCGCAGTTAGGTGGTAGTGTAGGGTAAAGAAAAAAAGGAAGAAAAAAAAAAAAAAAAAAAAAAAAAATCCCCCCCGGTCTCTCTGGGGAAGAGGCACCGGCCCTCAGAGGGGAGGGACTCTCCTGCAGCGCGCCGGCGGGAGTGAGTAACTGTCTGTGTGCTGGGACTCTCCTCCGCTATCGCCGAAGGAAGGAAGGAAGGAGGGAAGAAAAAAAAGAAAGAAAGAAAAGAAAGAAAAGAAGAAGAAGAAGAAGAAGAAGAGAGGCAGGAGGTGGGAGCCTTTTTGGTCTGGCTCCTGGTCTTGGAGCTGCGGCCTAGGCCTCGCCACTGCAGGTCTCGGGGGCTCTGCCCGGACCTGTCTCGGCTGTTGCTGCTTGGGGCCTGCCTCAAATACAGCCTGGGACTTGCCTTGGGGCCCCTCGCGGGACCTCCACCGCTGCTGCTGTGGTCTGAGGCCTGCCTCCGCAACTGCTGCCTGGGACTCGGCTTGGGGCTGCCTGGGACTTGCCTTGGGGCCCCTCCCCAACAGGTCTGCCCCCACCACTGCAACCGAGGGGACTTCCCAGGACTCGCCAGAGGCCTGCCTCCACCGCTGCTGCCTGGGACTCGCCTTGGGCCCATCTCCACCACTACTGCCTGGGACTCGACTTTGGGGCTGCCTGGGACTTGCCTCGGGGACTCTCCCCAACAGGTCTGCCCCCACCACTGCGACCGAGGGCTTACCCTGGACTCGCCCGAGGTCCGCTTCTGCCACCGCTGTCGCTGCCTGGGACTTGCCTCTGGCGACTCGCCTCGGGCCCCTCCACCACTGCTGCTACCAGGGGCCCACCTCCACCGCTGCCTGGGGCCGAAGTACAAAGCGGCAGAATATGGCGAGCCCCAAAGTCGCCGGGCCCAGCCGCACCTACGCCGGGGTAGCCGCTGCCTTGGGCCCGGCTCCCACAACCCCGGCTGCGACGTCGACCCCCTTCAGGCACCTGACCAAACGCCTGGGGGTCAAGGCCTATCCCCACCCCAACATGACCATCGAGGCCTGCAGCAAGGCCATGGCTAGTGTGGTCGGCCCACTGGCCATCGTCGCTGCGGCCCGCATGTACGGGAAGGCCGTATTTTTCCTGAGGACCGAGCAGGCGGTCCACCTGGCCGTGGAGAGGGGGCTCGCTGTGGGCGGGACACATTTGCCCGTCGACCCTCTGGAGGTTACGGCCCAGAGGGTCGTGATCTCTAACGTCCCGCCCTTCATTGCCAGCGAGCTCCTCCTCCCCCACCTCAACACCCTGGGGGAGATCCGGTCGGGTGTCCAGCCGCTCCTGCTCGGTCTGAAGGACCCTGCCCTCCGACACGTTTACTCCTTCCGGCGCCAGGTGTTCATTTGCCTGGCCCGGGAGGAGGTCACCGAGGGCTCATTTACTGTCCTCCATGAGGGCGCGGCCTATCGCGCCTTCTGGACGGCGGACGGCGTGCGGTGCCACCTGTGCCGCGAGGTAGGGCACATACGAAAAAACTGCCCCACCCAGAAAGCCGCCCAGCCCACACCAATGGCTGACGGTGGTGCCGCCGCACCCACTCCCCCTCCCCCGAAGTCAACACCACAGGCCCCGGCACCGGAGGCTAAGCCAGAGGCTCCCAATGCTCCAGCCTCTGGCAGGGAGGGGGGTGGGCGTCCGGCAGGCCAGAAGGCGCAGAGAAAGACGCGACGCGTCAAGCCCGCCCATGGGGAGACCACCCTATCCCCTTCCCCGGAACCTAGCCCACGACCTACCCCGCCCCGGCACGACAATGCCCCTGCGGCCGTGCCAGCGTCGCCCCGGCGCGGGACCCCTGACCCTCAAACCCCCGAACCTGTACCTGACCCTGACCCCAATGACACTACACCCACTCCCCACCCCGATGGAGAAACCCCTCGGGCTTTAACACCTGGCCCGGGGGCCCCCGAGCCCGAGCCCTGCCCAACCCAGCCACGCCCTGGCACTAACCTGGGGGAGGCCACCGCTGTTCCGCCTCCTGCAACGGCCGTGTCTCCGGGCCCCGGAGAGGGAACTAGGCCCCTGCCCCGCCCACCCTCACCTGATAAACCGGGGGTGGGGAAGGAAGTGACACGGCTGGCCCTCCCCACCCTGGCCACGCCCCCTGTCTTCCCCCAGCCATTCGTATTCCGGGAAAGGCTGGGGGGAGGGACCCCGGGCCCCATGACCACCGAGGCGGGCGGGGAGGGGAAGGCCCAGAAATCCCCCCCGGTCTCTCTGGGGAAGAGGCACCGGCCCTTGGAGGGGAGGGACTCTCCTGCAGCGCGCCGGCGGCGCTGCCCCTCTCCGGGGGACGAGCCAACGGTGCCCCTCGACTGTCCCGCACCGCGGCCCGACTCGCCCAAACCCCTGGGGGCTACAGCAGGGCCTCCTGCTGCCTTGACTCCTCCGGCCCCTGGGGAGGACCTCGATGACCACGAGGGCCGTGGTGCGGGCGACGACGGAGGACCCTCTGCTGGGTCGTCGAGCGGTGGAGGGGAGGAGGGTGTTATCCTCGCTCCTCCCTCCCAGACTGTTTTTCCGGGGGCCTTGGCCCTGGGGGATGACCTTTTCCTGGGGGATGACCTTTTCCCCGAGGAGCCAGGCGTCCCGGTGTCGGGAGAGGAGCGGGGCCCCGAGCCTCTGCCGCCCGACGACCCGAACTCGGGGCGTTCCGGGAAGGGGTGCGTCGAGGAAGGTACCGCCGGTGACCCTGGGGGTGGGGTCGCCGGGGGTTTGAGGCCGGTTGGCGGCGCCGGACCAGCCCCCATTCTCTCGGTGGGGGAGGGGTCGGTGACCGAGGGCGACCTCCCGGAGGAGGGTTCGGGATCGGTGGCGGACACCGGGGACGACGCGGACTCCGTCTGCAGTGACTTTTTTGAGTCCCGGGTGCCCCCCACCGATCTCTCCCTCATCCCCCTCGAGGAACTCCGGGAATTTGTCGAGGAAACTCGGAGTCGCCGGGATAGAGCCCAACTGGCGCTCGACCGCTGGAGCTCTTTTGAGAAAGTTTACTGGTCGGCCCTCGCTGCCCGCCAGGCGCCTGGGCTCGATGTCAATGAGCGAAAGCGAGTCAGGAACTTCCTGGGAGCACTCCTGGTGAGGGCGAGGGACTTCAGTGCCCCTCCCTCGTCCTCCCTGTAAATATATACACGGGTTTGTTAATTGTACTGGTGGTGGTTGCACAACGCTTCCGACATGGAGACAACTATAGCCAGCCTCAACATCAACGGCAGCAGGGAGTCGCAGCGCAGATTCCAGACCCTCTCGGTCCTTCGGGACGGGAGGTATGCGGTGTGCTTCCTGCAAGAAACCCACACTACCCCGGGAGACGAAGCCACCTGGCTCCTGGAGTGGCGAGGGGGGGTCTACATGAGTCACCTCACCCGCAGATCTGGCGGGGTGGCTATCCTGTTGGCCCCGCATTTTCAGCCGGAGATCTTGGGGGTCAGGGAGCCAGTGCCAGGCCGTTTGCTTCACCTGACGGTTCGGCTGGGGGGCGCGGTGCTTCACTTGGTGAACGTCTACGCTCCCCCGGCCGGGCCGAGGCAAGCGAGCTTCTTCCAAGAAGTGTCCGCTCATCTCGCTTCCATCGACGAGGGCCAGTGCGTCGTCCTCGGGGGAGATTTTAATTGCGTCCTCGAGGGCAGGGACCACGGCGGTGCCCGCACTGACCGCGCGTCAGGGAAGAGGTTGGGGGACTTGGTCAAGTCCTTCGACCTGGTGGACGTCTGGCGGAATCTCCATCCCGACTCCATCGCCTTCACCTTCGTGAGGCCTGGGGTCGGAGTGTCCAGAATCGACCGCCTGTACGTTTCGCGGGCGTACGCCTCCTGTTTCCCGAAGGCCTCCATGCGGCAGGTGTCGT
Source organism: Chiloscyllium plagiosum (assembly GCF_037043375.1). Lineage (NCBI taxonomy): Eukaryota > Metazoa > Chordata > Chondrichthyes > Orectolobiformes > Hemiscylliidae > Chiloscyllium > Chiloscyllium plagiosum. The sequence continues at coordinate 7,941,068 of NW_028270149.1, read as the reverse complement.
GCACGGACCACCACCTGGTGTGGGCGGAACTCCTTCCGTTCGGCGCCAGGCTGGGCTCCGCGTACTGGCACTTTAACAACCTGCTGCTGGAGGACGAGCGGTTCCGGGACTCGTTTCGTCGCTTCTGGGCCGGCTGGAGAAGGAAGCGGGGAAGCTTCCCCTCCCTGAGGCTATGGTGGGACGTGGGCAAGGCTCACGTCCGCGTCTTCTGTCAGGAGTACGCGAGGGGGTCGACGAAGAGGCGGAAATCCAGGATCGGGGAGTTGGAGAGGGAGTTGCTCGACCTGGAGTCACGCCTCGGTCAGCCCGACGCGGACCCGGCCCTGCGCGGGGTGTACGAAGAGAAGAAGGCCGCGCTCCGGGACCTGCAGCTCGTCGGGGCTCGGGGCGCGTACGTGAGGTCGCGGATCCAGCTCCTCCAGGACCTGGACCGCGGCTCCCCCTTCTTCTACTCGCTGGAAAAAAGGCGTGGCACCCGTCAGCAGCTCCTTGTGCTGCTGGCCGACGACGGGTCCCTCGTCTCGGATCCGGAGGGCGTCAGGGCCCACGTCCGAAACTATTACACAGCCCTGTTCTCTCCGGATCCGTCCAGCGAGGATGCTCGCAGAGTTCTGTGGGAGGACCTGCCGCAGCTCGGCCCGGAGGACGCCGGAAGGCTCGACGCTCCCGTCACTTTGGAGGAGCTGACCGGCGCCCTCGACCGGCTCTCGAGGGGCAAAACCCCGGGGCTGGACGGGCTGACTGTGGAGTTCTTCAGGGCGTTCTGGGACGTCCTGGGGAGCGACTACGCACAGGTCCTGGGGGAGTGTTTAAATGCCGGACAGCTGCCCCTTTCTTGGCGCAGGGCGGTCATCGTCCTGCTGCCAAAGAAGGGGGACCTTCGTTCCTTAAAGAACTGGCGTCCGGTCTCCCTCCTCGGCACGGATTACAAAATCTTCGCCAGGGTGTTGTCTTCTCGCCTGGCCTCCGTGCTGGCCCACATGATCCACCCGGACCAGTCCTACACGGTCCCGGGCCGGAGGATACACGATAACGTCCACCTGGTCCGGGACCTGATCCATTTCTGTCGACGGGCTGGTCTGCCGAGCGCCTTCCTGTCTCTCGACCAGGAGAAGGCGTTCGACAGGGTCGATCACGAGTACCTGCTCGGGACTCTGCGGGCATTCGGGTTCGGGGCGCAGTTCGTCGCCCGGATCCGACTTTTGTACGCCGCCGCAGAGTGTCTGGTTAAAGTTAACGGGTCCCTGACGGCGCCCCTTCGCTTCGGGAGAGGAGTGCGTCAAGGCTGCCCCCTGTCCGGCCAGCTGTATTCCCTGTGCGTGGAGCCTTTCCTGCGCCTCTTGCGGAGGAGGTTGTCGGGGCTGGTTCTGCGCGGCGCGGGCACGGGGGTGGTCCTCTCGGCCTACGCCGACGACGTGCTCCTCACTTTCACCGACCCGGCTGACCTGGGGAGGATGCGCGAGTGCCAGGCCGTGTACTCGGCGGCGTCTTCCGCCAGGATCAACTGGGCCAAATGTTCCGGACTACTGGTCGGCCCGTGGCGGGTGGACTCTCTGCCGGAGGAGTTACGGGGGTTCAGCTGGAGTACCACCCATCTCCTCTACCTGGGGGTCTACCTCAGCCCGGCTGAGGAATCCTGGCCGGCCAACTGGCAGGAGCTGGAGGCCAAAGTCTCGGCTCGCCTAGGCCGCTGGACAGGACTGCTCCGAGTGCTATCTTACAGGAGTCGAGTGCTGGTCATAAACCAGCTGGTGGCCGCCATGCTGTGGTACCGGCTGGTCACTTTGGTCCCTCCTCTTGGCTTTGTCGCTGGCATCCAGAGAACGTTGGTCGATTTCTTCTGGGACAAAAAGATGCACTGGGTCGCCGCGCAGGCTCTGAGTCTCCCTATTGAGGAGGGCGGTCAGTCGCTGGTGTGCGCCCGCACCCAGGTCGCGACGTTCCGCCTTCAGACCTTGCGGCGATACCTTTACGTCGAGCCTCCTCCTAGATGGTGCGCCCTGGCGACGTATTTTTTCCGCCAGGTGCGTAACCTCAACTACGACACGCAGCTCCTGTTCGTCGACCGTGACGGTTTGCAGGTCGCCCTCAAGACGCTGCCTGTCTTTTACCAGGACCTGATCACTGTCTGGAACATGGTCGAATCGCGTCGCGCCTACCCTCCGGCTGGAGTAGCGGCTGTCGTCAGGGAGCCGTTGCTCAGGAATCCGCACCTCCGTACTCGCGGGTTCGAGTGGCTGTCGGAGGAGAGGGCCGCGGCGGCGAGGGTGACCAGGGTCGGGGACGTGCTGGGTGCCGGGGGCCTGGGCTGGACGCTGCCGCAGGACATAGCAGGCAGGGCGGCGGTAGACGTCCAGTACGTGGCCACCGCCATCCGACGCCTCAAAACGGCGGTGCTCGGACCCGACGTAGTACACCAGTTGGAGGACGCTCGGGTGTGCGGTGGGATCCCGTCCGAGCTCACCCCAGCCCGGACGGAATTTCACATTGGCCCCAAGGTCCCGTACTTCCCGCGGGAGCCTGTGCCCCACAACCTGAGCCGCCTCCGAAATTTTAACTTTGTTTCGTTTAGGGAGGTGAACAGGAGAGCCCTGTACAGACTGCTGCTGCACACCGTCCACCTCTTCTCCCTCATCCACCGTCCGGACACGCCTTGGCGTGCCCATTTGCCACCGGGCGGTGGGGATCCCCAGTGGAGGGCTCTCTACGCGGGAGTCCTCCCCCTTTCTCTCGGGGATCTGGGGTGGAGGGTGCTGCACGCAGCAGTCCCCTGCAACCGCAGATTGCGGTGGTTCACGGACTCCCAGCCCAACTGCTTGTTCTGTGGCGCTGTGGAGTCCGTGGACCATGTATATATTGGGTGTGGGCGTTTGCACTCCCTTTTTGATTTTCTGAAAAACCTTCTCCTCTGTTTTTGGCTGCACTTCAGTCCCACGCTCCTGATCTTTGGGCACCCGGTACGGAGGAAGGAGGGCAGGTCTGAAGACCTCCTCGTGGGTCTGCTCCTGGGCCTGGCCAAACTGGCCATCAACAGGTCCAGGCAGCGGGCCGTGGAGGGGGTCGTTAGGGCCGACTGCCTGCCCCTCTTCCGCGGTTACGTTAGAGCCCGGGTGTCCTTGGAGAAGGAGCACGCGGCGTCGACCAACACCCTGGAGTTGTTCAGGGAGAGGTGGGCGCCGCAGGGAGTGGAGTGCATCATTTCTCCCTCCAATTCTATTTTGATTTAGTCCCTACCCTCCCCTTCACTGTTTTGATCACACAGCACTGTCCTTTGATGTGAAGGGCAGTGTTTGTCACTGGCCACCCGGGTGTTTTCCTGTCTTCCTGGTGGTGGAAACTGAATAAAGATTCGTGCACTTTGTGTCTTTCACAGTGTCTTACACCTGCACACACACACCATGGGTGCTGGGGAAAAAATAAGCACTACCGCACTTAGGTGGTAGTGTGTGGGTTAAAGGGGGGGAAAAAAAAAAAAAAAAAAAAAAAAAATAAATCCCCCCCGGTCTCTCTGGGGAAGAGGCACCGGCCCTCAGAGGGGAGGGACTCTCCTGCAGCGCGCCGGCGGTGCTGCCTCTCTCCGGGGGATGAACCAACGGTGCCCCTCGACTGTCCTGCACCGTGGCCCGACTCACCCAAACCCCCAGGGGCTACAGCAGAGCCTCCTGCTGCCTCGACTCCTCCGGCCCCTGGGGAGGACCTCAATAACCACGAGGGCCGTGGTGCGGGCGACGACGGAGGACCCTCTGAAAAAAAAAAAAAAAAAAAAAAAAAAAAAAAATCCCCCCCGGTCTCTCTGGGGAAGAGGCACCGGCCCTTGGAGGGGAGGGACTCTCCTGCAGCGCGCCGGCGGTGCTGCCCCTCTCCGGGGGACGGACCAACGGTGCCCCTCGACTATCCTGCACCGCGGCCCAACTCGCCCAAACCCCCGGGGGCTACAGCAGGGCCTCCTGCTGCCTCGACTCCTCCGGCCCCTGGGGAGGACCTCAATAACCACGAGGGCCGTGGTGCGGGCGACGACGGAGGACCCTCTGCTGGGTCGTCGAGCGGTGGAGGAGAGGAGGGTGTTATCCTCACTCCTCCCTCCCAGACTGTTTTTCCGGGGGCCTTGGCCCTGGGGGACGACCTTTTCCTGGGGGATGACCTTTTCCCCGAGGAGCCAGGCGTCCCGGTGTCGGGAGAGGAGCGGGGCCCCGAGCCTCTGCCGCCCGACGACCCGAACTCGGGGCGTTCCGGGAAGGGGTGCGCCGAGGAAGGTACCGCCATTGACCCTGGGGGTGGGGTCGCCGGGGGTTTGAGGCCGGTTGGCAGCGCCGGACGAGCCCCCATCCTCTCGGTGGGGGAGGGGTCGGTGACCGAGGGCGACCACCCGGAGGGGGGTTTGGGATCGGTGGCGGACACCGGGGACGACGCGGACTCCGTCTGCAGTGACTTTTTTGAGTCCCAGGTGCCCCCCACCGATCTCCCCCTCATCCCCCTCGAGGAACTCCGGGAATTTGTCGAGGAAACTTGGAGTTGCCGGGATAGAGCCCAACTGGCGCTCGACCGCTGGAGCTCTTTCGAAAAAGTTTACTGGTCGACCCTCACTGCCCGCCAGGCGCCTGGGCTCGACATTAACGAGCGAAAGCGAGTCATGAACTTCCTGGGGGCACTCCTGGTGAGGGCGAGGGACTTCAGTGCCCCTCCCTCGTCCTCCCTGTAAATATATACACAGGTTTGTTAATTGTACCGGTGGTGGTTGCACAAAGCTTCCGACATGGAGACGACTGTAGCCAGCCTCAACATCAACGGCAGCAGGGAGTCGCAGCGCAGATTCCAGACCCTCTCGGTCCTTCGGGACGGGAGGTATGCGGTGTGCTTCCTGCAAGAAACCCACACTACCCCAGGAGACGAGGCCACCTGGCTCCTGGAGTGGCGAGGGGGGGTCTACATGAGTCACCTCACCCGCAGATCTGGCGGGGTGGCTATCCTGTTGGCCCCGCATTTTCAGCCGGAGATCTTGGGGGTCAGGGAGCCAGTGCCAGGCCGTTTGCTTCACCTGACGGTTCGGCTGTGGGGGCGCGGTGCTTCACTTGGTGAACGTCTACGCTCCCCTGGCTGGGCCGAGGCAAGCGAGCTTCTTCGAAGAAGTGTCCGCTCATCTCGCTTCCATCGACGAGAACCAGTGCGTCGTCCTCGGGGGAGATTTTAACTGCGTCCTCGAGGGCAGGGACCACGGCGGTGCCCGCACTGGCTGGGCTTCGGGAGGGAGGTTGGGGGACTTGGTCAAGTCCTTCGACCTGGTGGACGTCTGGTAGAATCTCCATCCCGACTCCATCGCCTTCACCTTCATGAGGCCTGGGGTCGGAGCGTCCAGAATCGACCGCCTGTACGTTTCGCGGGCGTACGCCTCCTGTTTTCCGAAGGCCTCCACGCGGCAGGTGTCGTGCACGGACCATCACCTGGTGTGGGCGGAACTCCTTCCGTTCGGCGCCAGGCTCGGCTCCGCGTACTGGCACTTTAACAACGTGCTGCTGGAGGACGAGCGGTTCCGGGACTCGTTTCGTCGTTTCTGGGCCGGCTGGAGAAGGAAGCGGGGAAGCTTCCCCTCTATGAGGCTGTGGTGGGAGGTGGGCAAGGCTCACGTCCGCGTCTTCTGTCAGGAGTACGCGAGGGGGTCGACGAAGAGGCGGAAATCCAGGATCGGGGAGTTGGAGAGGGAGTTGCTCGACCTGGAGTCACGCCTCGGTCAGCCCGACGCGGACCCGGCCCTGCGCGGGGCATACGAAGAGAAGAAGGCCGCGCTCCGGGACCTGCAGCTCGTCGGGGCTCGGGGCGCGTACGTGAGGTCGCGGATCCAGCTCCTCCAGGACCTGAACCGCGGCTCCCCCTTCTTCTACTCGCTGGAAAAAAGGCGTGGCACCCGTCAGCAGCTCCTTGTGCTGCTGGCCGACGACGGGTCCCTCGTCTCGGATCCGGAGGGCGTCAGGGCACACGTCCGGAACTATTACACGGCTCTGTTCTCTCCGGATCCGTCCAGCGAGGATGCTCGCAGAGTTCTGTGGGAGGACCTGCCGCAGCTCAGGCCGGAGGACGCCGGATGGCTCGACGCTCCTGTCACCTTAGAGGAGCTGACCGGCGCCCTCGACCGGCTCTTGAGGGGCAAAACCCCGGGGCTGGACGGGCTGACTGTGGAGTTCTTCAGGGCGTTCTGGGACGTCCTGGGGAGCGACTACGCACAGGTCCTGGGGGAGTGCCTAAATGCCGGACAGCTGCCCCTTTCTTGGCGCAGGGCAGTCATCGTCCTGCTGCCAAAGAAGGGGGACCTTCGTTCTTTGAAGAACTGGCGTCCGGTCTCCCTCCTCAGCACGGATTACAAAATCTTTGCCAGGGTGTTGTCTTCTCGCCTGGCCTCCGTGCTGGCCCACATGATTCACCCGGACCAGTCCTACACGGTCCCGGGCCGGAGGATACACGATAACGTCCACCTGGTCCGGGACCTGATCCATTTCTGTCGACGGGCTGGTCTGCCGAGCGCCTTCCTGTCTCTCGACCAGGAGAAGGCGTTCGACAGGGTCGATCACGAGTACCTGCTCGGGACTCTGCGGGCATTCGGGTTCGGGACGCAGTTCGTCGCCCGGATCCGACTTTTGTACACCGCCGCAGATTGACTGGTTAAAGTTAACGGGTCCCTGACGGCGCCCCTTCGCTTCGGGAGAGGAGTGCGTCAAGGATGCCCCCTGTCCGGCCAGCTGTATTCCCTGTGCGTGGAGCCTTTCCTGCGCCTCTTGCGGAGGAGGTTGTCGGGGGTGGTCCTCTCGGCCTACGCCGACGACGTGCTCCTCACTTTCACCGACCCGACTGACCTGGGGAGGATGCGCGAGTGCCAGGCCGTGTACTCGGCGGCGTCTTCCGCCAGGATCAACTGGGCCAAATGTTCCGGACTACTGGTCGGCCCGTGGCGGGTGGACTCTCTGCCGGAGGAGTTACGGGGGTTCAGCTGGAGTACCACCCATCTCCTCTACCTGGGGGTCTACCTCGGCCCGGCTGAGGAATCCTGGCCGGCCAACTGGCAGGAGCTGGAGGCCAAAGTCTCGGCTCGCCTAGGCCGCTGGACAGGACTGCTCCGAGTGCTATCTTACAGGAGTCGAGTGCTGGTCATAAACCAGCTGGTGGCCGCCATGCTGTGGTACCGGCTGGTCACTTTGGTCCCTCCTCCTGGCTTTGTCGCTGACATCCAGAGAACGTTGGTCGATTTCTTCTGGGACAAAAAGATGCACTGGGTCGCCGCGCAGGTTCTGAGTCTCCCCATTGAGGAGGGCGGTCAGTCGCTGGTGTGCGTCCGCGCCCAGGTCGCGACGTTCCGCCTTCAGACCTTGCGGCGATACCTTTACGTCGAGCCTCCTCCTAGGTGGTGCGCCCTGGCGACGTATTTTTTCCGCCAGGTGCGTAACCTCAACTACGACACGCAGCTCCTGTTCGTCGACCGTGACGGTTTGGAGGTCGCCCTCAAGACACTGCCTGTCTTTTACCAGGACCTGATCACTGTCTGGAACATGGTCGAATCGCGTCGCGCCTACCCTCCGGCTGGAGTAGTGGCTGTCGTCAGGGAGCCGTTGCTCAGGAATCCGCACCTCCGTACTCGCGGGTTCGAGTGGCTGTCGGAGGGGAGGGCCGCGGCGGCGAGGGTGACCAGGGTCGGGGACGTGCTGGGTGCCGGGGGCCTGGGTTGGATGCTGCCGCAGGACATAGCGAGCAGGGCAGCAGTAGATGTCCAGTACGTGGCCACCGCCATCCGACGCCTTAAAACGGCGGTGCTCGGACCCGACGTAGTGCACCAGTTGGAGGACGCTCAGGTGTGCGGTGGGATCCCGTCCGCGCTCACCCCAGCCCGGACGGAATTTCCCATTGGCCCCAAGGTCCCGTACTTCCCGCGGGAGCCTGTGCCCCACAACCTGAGCCGCCTCCGAAACTTTAATTTTGTTTTGTTTAGGGAGATAAAAAGAAGAGCCCTGTACAGACTGCTGCTGCACACCATCCACCTCTTCTCCCTCATCCACCGTCCGGACACGCCTTGGCGTGCCCATTTGCCACCGGGCGGTGGGGATCCCCAGTGGAGGGCTCTCTACGTGGGAGTCCTCCCCCTTTCTCTCGGGGATCTGGGGTGGAGGGTGTTGCACGCAGCAGTCCCCTGCAACCGCAGATTGCGGTGGTTCACGGACTCCCAGCCCAACTGCTTGTTCTGTGGCGCTGTGGAGTCCATGGACCACATGTATATTGGGTGGGGGCGTTTGCACTCCCTTTTTGATTTCCTTAAACACCTTCTCCTCTGTTTTTGGCTGCACTTCAGTCCCACGCTCCTGATCTTTGGGCACCCGGTACGGAGGAAGGAGGGCAGGTCTGAAGACTTCCTCGTGGGTCTGCTCCTGGGCCTGGCCAAACTGGCCATCAACAGGTCCAGGCAGCGGGCCGTGGAGGGGGTCGTTAAGGCCGACTGCCTGCCCCTCTTCCGCGGTTACGTTAGGGCCCGGGTGTCCTTGGAGAAGGAGCACGCGGTGTCGACCAACACCCTGGAGTTGTTCAGGGAGAGGTGGGCGCCGCAGGGAGTGGAGTGCATCATTTCTCCCTCCAATTCTATTTTGATTTAGTCCCTACCCTCCCCTTCACTGTTTGATCACACAGCACTGCCCTTTGATGTGAAGGGCAGTGTTTATCACTGGCCACCCGGGTGTTTTCCTATCTTCCTGGTGGTGGAATTTGAATAAAGATTCGTGCACTTTGTGTCTTTCACTGTGTCTCACACCTGCACACACACACCATGGGTGCTGGGGATAAAATAAGCACTACCGCACTTAGGGGGTAGTGTGGGGGTTTAAAAAAAAGAAAAAATAAATAAATAAACTGGGGATCATCATTTCTCCCTCCAATTCAAAAAAAAGAAAAAAAAAGTCCAACCCCCTCACTGTAAAGAAAAAAAAAAGATTGGTGCACTTTGTGTCTTCCACTGTGTCTCACACCTGCACACATACACCATGGGTGCTGGGGAAAAAAGAAAAGAAAAAAAAAAAAGAAAAAAAAGAAAGAAAACAAAAAAAAATTGCTGGAACAGAAAGTCTGGGTTCATGTACCACTTGTCCCAGATATGTGTCAAGCCACATATGTATGAAAAATATCTCAGCTGAATAAACCATGTAGTCTTGGTATAGGTCACCCAGCACGAGGTAAAGTTCATTTTCACTGTAGTTCCCATTCACATAATGCAAGTGACTTTACCCTAGTTTCTAAAACTGTACACCATATGGGTTATGTGGGTTAATAAGGGGAGGTTAATTCAGTTGTTCACAATTATGGTGTCTTTTAGAACATAGAACATAGATCATAGAACAATACAGCGCAGAACAGGCCCTTCAGCCCTCAATGTTGCATCAATCTGTGAACTACCCTCAGCTCATCCCCCTACACTATCCCAATATCATCCATGTGCTTATCCAAGGATTGTTTAAATCTCCCTAATGTGGCTGAGTTGACTACATTAGCAGGTAGGGCATTCCACGCCCTTACCACTCTCTGCATAAAAAACCTGCCTCTGACCTCTGTCTTAAATCTATCACCCCTCAATTTGTAGTTATGCCCCCTTGTACACGCTGAAGTAGATTAGATTACTTACAGTGTGGAAACAGGTCCTTCAGCCCAACAACTCCACACCGACCCACCAAAGCGCAACCCACCCAGACCCATTCCCCTACATTTACCCCTTCACCTAACACTACGGGCAATTTAGCATGGCCAATTCACCTAACCTGCACATTTTTGGACTGTGGGAGGAAACCAGAGAACCCAGAGGAAACCCATGCAGACACAGGGAGAATGTGCAAACTCGAAACAGACAGTTGTCTGAGGCAGGAAATGAACCCAGGTCTCTGGCGCTGTGAGGCAGCAGTGCTAACTGCTGAGCCACCTTGCCGCCCGTGGGATGAAGTAATCATCCTAGGAAAAAGACTTTCACTGTCTACCCTATCTAATCCTCTGATCATCTTGTATGTCTCTATCAAATCCCCCCTTAGCCTTCTTGCCAATGAAAACAGTTTCAAGTCTCTCAGCCCTTCCTCATAAGACCTTCCCTCCAGACCAGGCAACATCCTGATAAATCTCCTCTGCATCTTTTCCAATGCTTCCACATCCTTCCCAAAATATGGTGACCAGAACTGTACACAATATTCCAAGTGCGACTGCACCAGCTTTTTGTATAGTTGCAGTATGATATTGTAGCTCCGGAACTCAATCCCTCTACGAATGAAACCTAACACACTGTCTGCCTTCTTAACAGCACTATCCACCTGGGTGGCAACTTTCAGAGATTTATGCACATGGACTCCAAGATCCCTCTGCACATCCACACTACCAAGAAACTTTCCATCAACCCAGTATTCTGTCTTCCTGTTATTCTTCCCAAAGTGCATCACCTCACATTTAGCTGCATTGAACTCCATTTGCCACCTCTCAGCCCAATTCTGCACTTTATCCAAGTCCCCCTGCAACCTGTAACATTCTTCCACACTGTCCACTACTCCACCGACTTTTCTCTCAGAGTGAACAGCATCTCTCACACTCCTGTTTATTATTTTTAAGTTAATTTACCTCGACACTACCGCCTAACTGCGGTAGTGCTTATTTTTCCCCCAGCACCCATGGTGTGTGTGTGTGTGTGTGTGTGCAGGTGTGAGACACAGTGAAAGACACAAGGTGCATGAATCTTTATTCAGTTTCCACCACCAGGAAGATAGGAAACACCCGAGTGGCCAATGACAATCCACCAACTTTAGTGTCTACAAATTTACTAATCGATTCACCTATGCCTGCGTCTAAGTCATTTATAAAAATGACAAACAGCAGTGGCCCCAGAACAGATTCTTGTGGCACACCAGTAGTAACTGGACTCCAGGCTGAATATTTTCCATCAACCATCACTCACTGCCTTCTTTTGGCAGAGGAAGTAGGGAGAAACTGTGTTCATTGACAGGGCAGTCAGTAACCCAAATGGATACATTTAAGATAATTGGCAAGAAATACAGTGGGGATATCAGGAGAACCTGTTTACCCAGTGACTTGCTGCGAACCAACATGCACTGCATGATCATACAATCATTTTGTGTGGAAGCAGGCCATTCAGCCCATGAAGTCTATACCAAACCTCCAAGGGCACCCCAACCAGATCCACCTTTTCCCTGTAACTTTCCATCCCCATGGCTAATCCATCTAAACTACACTTCCCCAGCACTATGGGCAATTTAGCATGGCCAATCCACCCAACCTGCACAACTTTGGATGGTGGGAGGAAACTGGAGCACCCGGAGGAAACCCACGCAGACACGGAGAGAATGTGCAAATTCCACACAGACAGTTGCCCGAGGGTGGAATAAATCAAGGTCGCTGGTGCAGTGAGGCAGCAATCTGCCACCATGACAGATCAGCTTCAACAATAACTTTTCAAACATATCAAGGTATACAGCATCAAACATCATGCAACACCAAACTACAGTCCAACAGATTTATTTGAAACTACAAGTTTTCTGAGTCCTTTTGGACCATAATCTGGTGTCATGTGATTTCACTTTTCCATCCCAGTCCAACACCGTTACCTCCACAGATTGAGGTATGATAGTAGCATGATCCAATTGCTGAATATATAGTCTCGAGGCCTGAACTAGTCATCCAGACCTCGTTCAAATCTCAATGAACAGCTGAAAATCTAAAATTAAATTCAATCAATTAAAATATATCTGTAATGTCCTTAATAATGTTGTTGTAGGAAAGGTTTTGGAAGGATTATAAGCGATAAGATTTATAATCATGTAGCAAGCAACAATTTGATTTCAGATAGTCCACCTGGTTTCATCAAGGGCAGGTCGTGTCTCACAAACCTCATTGAGTTTTTTGAGAAGGTGACCAAGCATGTAGATGAGGGTAGGGCATGGTAGGACATGGTATATATGGACTTCAGTAAAGCCTTTGATAAGGTTCCACATGGTAGGCTGATGGAGAAAATGCGGAGGCATGGAATTGAGGGTGATTTAGCAGTTTGGATTAGAAACTGGCTTTCTGGAAGAAGGCAGCGAGTGGTGGTTGAAGGAAAATATTCAGCATGGAGTCTGGTTACTGGTGGTGTGCCACAAGGATCTGTTTTGGGACCACTACTGACTTAGACACAGGCATAGGTGGATTGATTAGTAAATTTGCAGATGACACTAAAGTCGGTGGAATAGTGGACAGTTTGGATGAATGTTGCAGGTTGCAGGGGGGACTTGGATAACCTGCAGAATTGGGCTGAGAGGTGGCAAATGGAGTTCAATAAAGCTAAATGTGAGGTGATGCACTTTAGGAAGAATAACAGGAAGACAGAGTACTGGGTCAATGGAAAGATTCTTGGTAGTGTGGATGTGCAGAGGGATCTTGGAATCCATGTGCATAAATCCCTGAAAGTTGCCACCCAGGTGGATAGTGCTGTTAAGAAAGCATAAGGTATGTTAGGTTTCATTCGTAGAGGGAGTGAGTTCCGGAGCTGCAATATCATGCTGCAACTATACAAAATGCTAGTGTGGCCACATTTGGAATATTGTGTACAGTTATGGTCCCCATATTTTGGGAAAGATGTGGAAGCATTGGAAAAGATGCAGAGGAGATTTACCAGGATGTTGCCTGGTCTGGAGGGAAGGTCTTATGAGGAAAGGCTGAGAGACTTCATCCTGTTCTCATTGGCAAGAAGAAGGCTAAGAGGAGATTTGATAGAGACATACAAGATTATCAGAGGATTAGATAGGGTAGACAGTAGCAGTCTTAGTGGGTGGCACGATGGCACAGTGGTTAGCACTGTTGCCTCTCAGTGCCAGAGACCCGGGTTCAATTCCCACCTCGGATGACTGTGTGGAGTTTGCACATTCTCCCTGTGTCTGCTTGGGTTTCCTCCGGGTGCTCTGGTTTCCTCCAACAGTCCAAAAATGTGCAGATGAGGAGAATTGGCCAGGCTAAATTGCCTGTAGTGTTAGGTGAAGGGGTAAAATGTAGCGGGGTGGGTCGGTGTGGACTTGTTGGTCTGAAGGGCCTGTTTCCACACTGTAAGTAATCTAATCTTTTTCCTAGGATGATGACGTCAGCATGTATGATGGGGCATAACTACAAGTTGAGGGGTGATAGATTTAAGACAGATGTCAGAGGCAGGTTCTTTACGCAGAGAGTGGTAAGGGTGTGGAATGCCCTACCTGCTAATGTAGTCAACTCAGCCACATTAGGGAGATTTAAACAATCCTTGGATAAGCACATGGATGATGATGGGATAGTGTAGGGGGACGAGCTGAGAATAGTTCACAGGTCGGCGCAACGTTGAGGGCCGAAGGGCAGGTTCTGCGCTGTATTGTTCTGTGTTCTATGCTCTATAATGTGACAATGAAATTGCAGGATTGCTGATGGTGCACTTTGTAATTCTTTTTTGCCGTATAATATATTCCAGAAAGAATCAGGTTCTTTTTCAAACTGATGCCTTGAAGTTATTTACAATACAAAGACATGATTATATAGCTACAATATCACAGGCTTATAGATATATTCTGTGCTTACTGATGTCTCTATGCATTCACATGATCACAGCTGACTGACTGAACACTCCATGATACAGAGCGAATGGCTGAAGGTGAGCTAGTTCCCTTTATGGCAGAATACCAAATGTCATGGTGTCATGTAAGTTTCTGAAGAGTACAAGCCTGGTCTGGAATCTAAGCGACAATACAAGAATTATTCAAACCCTACCTGTCCTTTGGAAATACAACTTGTCATGGCTACCTGTTCTGGCTTATATGTGAATCAAATTAGCAGGACTCTTAATTACCTTCTGACATGGCTCAGCAAACTATTCATGAAGTTGGCTCATCATCATCTTCTCAAGGGAAATCATGGATGGACAAGAAAAGCTAGTCTTGTTGCAACACCCACAACCTGTGAACTAAATTTAAAAAAAGATTTGAAATATAAATTTACTTATTCAATTAAAAGTAGGGCCTTGGGTATTGTTGTAGGACTAAGAGACTTTGGGATTCATGTACCTGATTCTTGAATTGAATTGAATTGAATTTATTGTCATGTGTACCGAGGCACAGTGAAAAGCTTTGTCTTGAGAGCAATACAGACAGACCACAGAGTTAAATAGCATAGATAAGTAAATAATAAGTAAACAGCAGCAAAAACAAAAACACAGGTACAGACGAATGTTAAGAGTTTGTAAGTCTATTCAGTATTCAAAAACAGTAGGGTAGAAACTATAACAAAACCGGCTGGTGTGTGTGTTCAGGCTTCTGTACCTTCTCCCCGATGGTAGAGGTTGTAGGAAAACATTGCCAGGGTGGGATGGATCTTTAAGAATGCTGGTGGCCTTTCCTTGACAGTGGGCCTGGTAGATGGATTCGATAGATGGGAGGTTGGCCTTTGTGATTGTCCGGGCTGAGTTCACCACTCTCTGTAACTATCTCCGATCTTGAATGGTACAGTTGCCATACCAGGTAGTGATACATGCAGACAGAATGCTCTCGATGGCACACCTATAAAAGTTGGCAAGTAAGTTTACATCACATATAAATATAATGGTCAAACAGGTGTTTAGCATGATGCCTTCATTGCTCAATCCTCTGAGTAAAGGAGTTGGGATGTTATGTTGATGTTGTACAGTGCATTGGTGAGGCCTCTTCTGGAATACTGTATTCAGTCCTGGCTGCCCTGTTATAGGGAAGAAATTATTAAGCTGGAGAGGGTTCAGAAAGAGGTTTGCCAGGATGTGATCAGGTATGGAAGGGTTGAGTTAAGGGGAGGGGGTGGATAGGCTGAAACCTTTTTCACTGGAGCATAGGAGGTTGGGGGCTGACTTTATAGAGGTTTATACAATCATAAGATCAATAGCAAGCGTCCTTTCCCTGGAGTGGGGTAGTTCAAAACTACGGCACATATTTTTAAGGTGAGAGGTGAAAGTTTAAAAAAGGACATGAGGGGCAATGTCTTTACATAGAGAGTGGTTCACATGTGGAATGAGCTGCTAGAGGAATTGGTGGATGCAGGTACAGTTACAACATTTAAAAGGCATTTGGATCAGGCCACAAATAGGAAAGGTTTAGAAGGATATGGGTCAAGCGCAGGTAAGTGGGATTAGTTTAGTTTGTGATAATGGTCGGCATGGACTGGATCAACTGAAGGTTCTGTTTCCATGATGTATGATTCTATGACTATGACTCTGTGAAATGAAAATAATTGCAGGGCTACAGATAAAGCTCAGTATGAGCAGGAATGAGCAGGATTTGCCAACTGAAGTTATTGGCAAGTTCTTAAACAAAAACATTTACCTTTGTCTTCAAAAGTAAAATTACATGCTGCACACAGTTTTGAAACTCTTTTATTTGTGTTATGATCCCAACCGGTGTAGCTATTGGTCAAGTCAGATCCCAGGTTGAAATCTGTCTTGATAGATCATATTTGTTTTGTTTCAGTTTTAATGAGATTGGCTCTCACTGGAACCCAAGCATGCAATGTCCCAAATTTTGTTCTAACAATAAATCAGAAGTTTATTAATCAAACAAAATGAAGGTAAAATAGAATAAACCAAACTATTAACTTTAACACAAAATTCAAAGATGTTTAAACACAGATCAAAGTATAATCCCATCAACCCAAAGCTTTAACTCTGATTTCTCTCTCACAGATGCTGCCAGACTTGCTGAATTTCTCCAGCAGCTTGTGTTTTTGTTTCTGATTTACAGCATCTGCAGTTCTTTCAGTTTGTGATGATTGTTAGGACCCTTTACCGTCACTACAGCTTTTTTCTGCATTTCTGCTCTCACGTCTTTCTCTGCCAGGGCCACAATAGGATTACCATTGTCCCTGCCTATCTCTCAACCTGCCTGCTGACCATTTGCCACTATCTCCACCATTGACCTGTTTTTTCACCATCTCTCTCCTCACCATATAAGAGCAGTCAAACCTTCCAGAGGAGTTAACAGTTTCTATCCCTCGTATGAGGCCATGGTTTCTCTTGCTCACAATGAGGTCTCCTCTATACTCGGGACACTAAGTGTTAATGTGGGTGATCACATTGCAGAACACCTGGTCCTCGCCTCATATTCATGCTTCCCATGAGCTGCCACTTTAATTCCTCACCTCATTCGTTTGCTAACACCTCAGTGGAGGTTTTGTTCAGGATTAGCATCTTATTTCTCACTGAGGAATTTTACTGCTTTTCTGACTTGATGTTAAGTCAATCAATTTCAGAGTGTAAATGTTTCGGTACCATTCCTTTCCTTCAGTTTTTCCTTTTTTTTCACTTTCAGATGGAGGCAAATCTTCTCCAAAAACATCTAGTACTTCTTATTCCTGTTCTCTCCCACTGGCCCTTTCCTTTGTTTCTGTAACCCCCTTTTGGCATGCAATGTCCTCTGTCAGCCACTCTATCGGAAATCTTCCTTCAGTCTTTGTACCGCCCCTCTCTGGCTCCTCCATCTCAGATTTTCCCAAGTCACGATGAAGGAGCATTTACCGGAAGTATTAACTCTGCTTCTCGCTTCACAGCTGTCAGCAGAACTCATGGTCTTCTCCTCTTTTTAGATTACATTACATTACAGTGTGGAAACAGGCCCTTCGGCCCAACAAGTCCACACCGACCCGCCGAAGCGCAACCCACCCATACCCCTACATTTACCCCTTACCTAACACTATGGGCAATTTAGCATGGCCAATTCACCTGACCTGCACATCTTTGGACTGTGGGAGGAAACCGGAGTACCCGGAGGAAACCCACGCAGACACGGGACTCCACACAGTCGCCTGAGGTGGGAATTGAACCCGGGTCTCTGGCGCTGTAAGGCAGCAGTGCTAACCACTGTGCCACCGTGCCGCCCACGTGTTCCCAGCGTTTGTTTCAGATGTCCAGCATCTGCAGTATTTTGCTTTTATTGGCTTCGGTCATCGATCTGGTACTGAAACACGGGACTTCACTCCAAGCTAAAGATGCGATGTAAATACTTGTTTTTGCCATTGCTGTTGTGTTGGAGTGAAACATCTTGAACTGTCTCAAGAGATCTAGGATTTTGATCCAATGCCGAAAAATGATAGGATTTTCCACAAGGACAGAAGCTGCTTAAAAAGGAGTGCCAGTTTGTTTGAAAGTTCATGACAGGAAAAAGTTAGGCCAGCCTTTCCTACCATTTAATGATAAATTTGCAGCTAATTAGATTCAGTCATGTATCTTAAGTGACAATATGACATTTCTGTTGCTGTTGTTTTACTTTCTATGTAATTGCCAGCAACCTGTCAGTGTCATAGTTAGTGATTATTAGGAAGCAATGAAGTATGATTTTGGCACAGTCTAAACATCTTCCAGCTGCCAGACAAACAAAAGCTTTAATATTCATGGACAGCAGGAATCATTCTAATTTGAGAACAATGCCATTGAAATTATACATCCTCTCCCCAACTCAGGACAATTAGCAGAAACAAGTTGCCAACTCAAACTTGCACTAATTTATCTTTTCCGTAGGCTGAGCACAATGGATCTCTCCTCTAAAGTTCACAGAGGTCCACTACTTCAGTCACACTAACAGGATATATTTTCCTGGAGGCAAAGGAATCAAATAAACATTACTGAGGGCACATATTCAGGTCTGATCTGAAGTCTATTGAAGGAAAATGAGAGTGAGGAGAAGAAAGAGGGAGATGGAGAGGATGAAGGGGAGATAGAAGGCAAAGGAAGAGAGAAGGTTTGAGGGAGAGTGGGAGAGGGAGGGGAAATAGGGCTGGGGAGAGATATAAGGAGGGAAGGAAGGAGGGAGGCATAGTGGAAGAGAAAGAGAGAGGCAAGATGGAGGGAGCGAGTTATAGGAGGAGAAAGAGAGGGAAGGAGAGCTGAGGAAGAGTAAGAGAGAGGGTAAGTGAGAGGGATGGGAAAGAGGATGAATGATGCAGGGAGGAAGAGACAGCAGAGAAGGGCGGAGGAGAGGGAGGATGAGAGAATGTATGGAGGCAAAGGAAGGGATAATGGAAAAGAAGGAAAGGAATATGAAGAGAAGAGAGAACAAAAGTGAGGAAAAGATAGGAAGAAAGGGAGAGTAAGAGAGAGGATATATAGAATAAGGGAGAGAAAGGGGAGACAGAGAAGGAGAGATAGACAAAGAGAGAAAAAGAGGGAACGGAGTGGAAGGCAAGGGAAGAGAGAAATTAAGAGAGAAACAGAGACATGAAGGAGGGAGAAGGGGTGAATTTTAAAGCTGACAAAATTAACATGTAATATTCTAAAATGAGATGTTGCTCTGAAATGGCAGCAGGTGTTTTGGCCAGTTGTATGTCATTGTACCATGCCTTAGGAAGCTCATCTCCTCAAATCATTGTTCACAATCTAAAGATCTCTCAAAAGTAGCCTACGAAGCATTTTGAAGTGGTTACTTCTCTGATGTAAACAATGTGGCAACCATTGTATATTTAGCAGGCTCGTACAACAGTGACAATGACGAGATAGCTACAGCCAGCAGCCTCCCCACACTGAAAGAACAATGAACATATCCTGGTCACTGTTGTATGATGGATCTCCACCACAGCTCACCTTGCTGAAAGATACATCTGTTAGATTTCTTGCTACTATCCTTTTTCCAAGTAGGGATTGACTAGCCCAGTTTGGTCTACTGTGACATGAGAAAGGCACTTGGTAATTTGATGAGAAGATGATCTTGTCATAGGGTGGCACGGTGGCTCAGTGATTAGCACTGCTGCCTCACAGCACCAGGGTCCCAGGTTTGATTCCAGCTTCAGGTGACTGTCTGTGTGGAGTTTGCACATTCTCTCTGTGTGTGTGGGTTTCTTCCAGGTGCTCTGGTTTCCTCCCACAGTCCAAAGGTGTGCAGGTCAGGTGAATTGGCCATGCTAAATTGCCCATAGTGTTAGGAGCATCATTCAGAGGGGACTGGGTGAGTTACTCTTCAGAGGGTTGGTATGGACTTCTTGGGCTGAAGGGCCTGCTTCCACACTGTAGGTAATCTAATCTTAAACAAGTCTTAATTTATTGCATGATAGAATGAGCTCTGAGTTATATTAATATGATAGACAATATTGCAAAGACTATGAGGGAGACTGAGGTCTTAATCCCTCAAGGTCCAAAGTTGTTTTCCTCCATGCCAGTCCATTGGTTAGATTGGATTGGAGGAGGCTGCTGAATTGGTAGGTTTTCAGAGGGGGCACAGATATTGTCATGTTGTGAGGGGGTATCTAGGGAGGGAGGCTTGGTTTGGTATTGATGAGTGGTATTGGGGCAAGTGGGCAGGATGGTGGAGGGATGATGGGTCAGGGTGAGTTGGGTTGATATAGGGTGTATTAGTTGGGGTCAGGAGTTGTCAGATTTGGTAGAGGTCAGTTGGAGATTGGGAGATGTCAGAGGTCTCAGGGTGCTAGCTGCAGGTATGGTTGAGCGTTGAGTGGGGGAATTCCATTACTTGTTAGACAAGGAGTTAGAAAGGATTTCCATTCTTTAACTTTTCCTGGGGAACTATGAATCTTAAGTGACCCTCCCAAATTCTCTGCCATTTTGGCGTTTTTCAAAGGCTTCCAGAAGCAGGGAAATTGACCACCAAAATTTACAATTTCCCAGAGAATTGCTTCTGAGTCATCTGTGCTGGGATTTCCACATGGAACTCCAGCCTGAACTGTCTACCAGGTATGTCTGGGCCACTGTTACAGGACAATAAGGGAAATCTCAACATTTACTCCTTTGAAACCCAAGACCTGCTCTATCATAGTCCATGTGGCTTTAGTATGTTGATTGATGTTAATACAGTCCTCATTATTAACCTTTCAGACCCTCAAGGTCTTAAACAACGGCCACAGTTTCAAGGGTGACACATGCACACTCACTCACACAAATACAAGTAAGAGACAGAGAATCTATTTTCTCTTGATGGTGTTCGACAGATGAAATGTCAGGACTCTGGGGAAAACCTCAAAACTCATCTTCAAAGAGTGTCATGAGATATTTTACATCCACCTGAGAGGGGACATAGGGCATCAGATTTACATATCACTGCAAAGACAGTTTCACATTGCTGAATGAGCTGGCAAGATTATAAACGCAAATCTCTTGTGTCAAACTTGACCTTCTGAGTCACAGACAAGAATACACCATATGTGATGCACATCGCAATGTGGGTGTTAACTTATTCGTTTACCATTGGCTAAAATCTCTACTCAACTGACTGCCAGAAGAATAAAGTCTATACAGATGCAAACTATATTCACCACTGTCCATACCCCTCGTGATTTTATAAACCTTGATAAGGTCACCCCTCAGCCTTTGATACTCCAGGGAAAACAGCCCCAGCCTATTCAGCCTCTCCCTATAGATCAAATCTTCCAACCCTGACAACACCTTTGTAAATCTTTTTGAACCCTTTCAAGTTCTTCCAGCTTGCACTGAGCTTCACTGCAGCACTGTAGCAAGCCTGAGACAGAGATGTTGGCCAGGGAGCAGGGTGGCGCGCTAAAGTGACAGCTCATTTTTTGGGTCATTTTTACAGCCAGAAAGTAAGTGTTCTGCAAAGCAGTCACTCAGTCTGTGTTCCCACACTCTCTCGATAAATCAAAAGTGATTTCAATAATTTGAGGACCTGAGCACTTTCTCCCATGTCCTTACCCCAACCCCCATATACCAGACCTCGTCATCACATGGCTTCTATCAGTTACAACCCATTGTCAGCAACTACTTAGGAGGAGGTGACAGTAAGCGGTATTATCACTGGAAGGTTAATCCCAGAGATCCCAGTAATGTTCCAGGGACCGGGGTTCAACTCCCACTATGGGAGATAGTGGAATTTAAACTCAATAAATATCTGGAATTAGGAGTCTAATGGTGACCATGAATCCATTGTTTGGAATAAAAAAGCCCATCTGGTTCACTAATGTCCATTAGGGAAGGAAACTGCTGTCCTTACCTGGTCTGGTCTACATGTCACTCCAGACCCATAGCAAGATGGTCGACTCTTAACCGCCCTCTGGGTAATAAATGCTGAATTGGCCAGTGATGCTCTCATCCTGTGAATGGCCTTAATGGTCCCCATTAGCAGCTATTCATACCCCCTGGCTGACCTTTACCTATTCTTTGTCTGCTTCACTTTTTCTGTGGGCTCCTTCTGCAACAATCATTTACTCCTCACACCCCCGCCCCACTCCTCTGCTCCTTCTTTAATAAATACACCAACTTTTCCTTAGCTACAATCAGTTCTGAGGAAGGGTCTCTGGATCTGAAACATTAACTCTGCTTTCTCTCCACACATGCAGCCAGAGCTGCTGAGGTCTTCACTTGGGTCGGTGGAACATGAGCAATCCCGAACCTCACCAGTGAAAGTCACAGTCATCTCTTCATCAGGGATAAGGAGATGAATACCATCAGGAGAAAGTGAGGACTGGAGATGCTGGAGATCAGAGCTGAAAAATGTGTTGCTGGAAAAGCACAGCAGGTCAGGCAGCATCCAAGGAGAAGGAGAATCGACGTTTCGGGCATAAGCCCTTCTTCAGGAATGAGGAAGGTGTGCCAAGCAGGCTGAGATAAAAGGTAGGGAGGAGGGACTTGGGGGAGGGGCTTTGGGAATGCGATAGGTGGAAGGAGGTTAAGGTGAGGGTGATAGGCCGGAGAGGGGGTGGGGGCGGAGAGGTCAGGGAGAAGATTGCAGGTCAAGAAGGCAGTGTTGAGTCTGAGGGTTGGGACTGAGATAAGGTGGGGGGGAGGGGAAATGAGAAAGCTGGAGAAATCTGAGTCCATCCCTTGCGGTTGGAGGGTTCCTAGGCAGAAGATGAGGCGCTCTTCCTCCAGGTACCGTGTTACCATGGTCTGGCGATGGAGGAGGCCAAGGACCTGCAAGTCCTTGGCAGTGTGGGAGGGGGAGTTAAAGTGTTCAGACATGGGGCGGTTGGGTTGGTTGGTGCGGGTGTCCCAGAGGTGTTCTCTGAAACGTTTCGCAAGTAGACGGCCTGTCTCCCCAATGTAGATTTCTCCAGCTTCCTCATTTCTTCTACCCCCACCTTATCTCATTCCCAACCCTCACCTTAACCTCCTTCCACCTATCGCATTCCAAACCCCCCTCCCCCAAGTCCCTCCTCCCTACCTTTTATCTTATGCCCTAAACGTCGATTCTCCTTCTCCTTGCTGCCTGACCTGCTACGCTTTTCCAGCAACACATTTTTCAGCGATGAATACCATCACTCCACCACTCAGCTTGGCTTCTTCGGACTTCATGTGTGACAATTCCTCCTGGAATAAGAGGAACGGAGAGATTGAATGAGATGAAAGTGGATTTTGCAATGTTACTGCTGGTGCGAGTAGGGGAATGGTGTCCTGAGGAAATGAGCAGACCATCCAGAAGATATGTAGGGCTCACAGTGTGGAGTAGAGGATTTGTGGGGGAGAGCGAGTGAGGGAAGATGTTATATACAGTAATGAGAATGGGAGGGCACGAGTCTTGGTGGGAAGACAGTGCAGTAACCAGGATAGAGTGAGTATGAGGTGGCAAAGAGTAGATGTTAGCATTTACCTTGGCAAAACTGAATCCTTTTGTCGGCACATATGTTACAGCTGTCACTGTGAGGTGGCATTCTGTGCTCTGTGCCCACTGATAGCACCTTAGGTTTACATACAGTAACGCAGTTGTGCCATGATAACGTGGAATTGTGAGGGACATGACAGAATGAAGCCCCCCCCCAATTCCAGCATACTGTAATATATTCTGCATTCTGCTGCCTCCAAGCACCAGGGATTCAGAGTTCATTCTAGCCTTGGGTGACTGTCTGTGTAGAGTCTGCATATTCTCCTTGTATCTGCGTGGGTTTCCTCCGGGTGCTCCAGTTTCCTCCCATAGTCCAAAGATGTGCAGGTTAGGTGAATTGAAAACACTACCTTTCCCCAAAGTGTCCAGGGATGTGTAGGTTAGGTGGATTGGCCATGGGAAATATATGGTTACATGTATAGGGTAGGGGTTTGGGTAAGTGTGCAATGCTCTCTGGATGGTTGGTGTGGACTGGATGGGCTGAATGGCCTGCTTCCACTCTGTGGAGAATTCTACGATTCGACAATGTTGCTGACATTCCACTCTACCCAGCAACAGGGAAGAGGCTTATTGCAAGGTTTTAACAAGGTCGCTCAGGATAATTGAGGAGTCAGTGAAGAGGAATGTAAGGATTCAGATATATGGGATAGGCAGGAAGATTGTGAGACAAGCAAGAACAGAGGAGAACTGTGGCTAGCTGTACTTCTGGGAGTCCTTGATAGGTTGAATATCCACCTCATGATTACCACAGTTTGTCATGTGTTTGATGCAACACCGTGAGTTTAAGCCTGAGAGATGGCAAGGTCAGGGCAGTCTTCAGGCTTAAACATAAAAGTCACACTATTTCTTTACCTTTCATAGCTCCCATTGTACATGGTATATGTGCCTCATTACGTAGTATCAAATCTCTCATTTTTGAGTGTTCACTATGTGCCTTCCAGAGTGTCTCCCTACTGTGTGCCCTCAAATGAGCTTCTTTCAGAGTGTTTAACACCACCCATGCTGTGGTATTTACATCCAAAGATGTTCAGCTCTGTATCACCCTTACAAGGTTGCTGGAAAATCCTAATCCATTGCACAAACCCAGAGAAAGCAGCTAAACTACACCAATTCTGCATAGGGAAAGATCTAATAAGTTAAGAGTAGTTTCATCACTCTCTGTGCTACTAGAACATGGGAAAGGGCTCTCGGAGTTAATCAGCAGCTAAGTGTTGGAGTCAAGATTCAGAAAAAGTCCTAAGGAGCTGAGAAAGTTTTATGTTGGGGTAAGCGATGAGGGGTTCTGGAGATGCCTGAGTGCATTAATACTTCAGTGGCGCTGAGAAAATTTGGTTTGAAAATCTCATAAGCAGAACTTGAGCAAGATTAAAATGTAAAGGAAATACTGGCTCAGTGAGGCCTGGTCTCAGTGAAGAGGTGAAATTAAACCCATGAGCAAGTTCTGGAATTCAGCTTGTAGAGTACAGAATCTAAGGGGATGATTCACTCAAAAGGAACGGGCATTAATTCTGTACATAAAGTGTGGTGCTGGATAAACACAGCAGGTCAGGCAACATCAGGAGAGTCGATGTTTTGAGCTTATGCCCAAATGTCAACTCTCCTGCTCCTCGGATGTTGCCTGACCTGCTGTGCTTTTCCAGCGCCACACCTTTTGATTCTAATTCTCCAGCATCTGGAGCCCTCACTTTCTCCGAGTAAAGGTAGAACATATAGGGCAGTGGGTTAGAGGGAGTTTCAAGGCAAGATTGGGCAGAAGTGAAAAATTATAATCCTTTGGGAAGTTTAAGGAGATTTGATTATCCATCTGTGAGATCTGCCCTGATCATATTTGCTATTTGACATGTTTTTTCAGTTGGAGTCTATGACCAATATTTACCTCCTGCTAATTCCAGCTGTTAGAGATAAGGCAGATGTGTATTGAAGATTTGAAACTGCTGTACTGTAACATTGTATACTAAAGTCTGTAGCTCGTTCGAGAATGCCGAACCTTTATTCTTTTATTAAATTCCTTGGATACTTGCCATCAAATGACATCAGGCCCAATATTGGACATTCTAAATTGGCCAACAGCCAGAGAAATCAGGCCTGACACACATTGTCTCAGACTAAACTAAAAAACAGCCAGCATCTATCAACCACAGAGAACATGGAAACTAAGGTCAAAGAGGTCACAAGATTTCAGGGGAAACCAGTCACAATTAACCCAAGGATTGTGTTTTGGAAAAGGAGCGATCAGACTTGCTGGCATCTTGTCTTCCAGCCAGTGCCTGAGGATATGCACTTTACACCTCACTGGCATGGCAACAGAGAAGGGTGTTGGCATGACCCAGTTGGATGCTTTGAACCCCACTCATGACCCTATTGGCCAAGGACTACAGAACATTCTGGAAGATTCAGAGCAAGTGGGCTAAAAACACACAACTGGAAGCCACATCCTCAGCAAAGATTCACAGCATGACTCATAGCAGAAGACCATGCGGCAACCCAAGAAGACAAAGGAGAAGATCTGCCCAGACCTGGTAGATTCATCTTTGTGGTAGAGAGCCAGCCCTATGTCAGAGAAGAAGGGGATTCTAATGGCCCAGCTCAAATATGTGGAGCATTGTGGGTAACAGATACAGATACAGCAAGATAGAGAGTAAATATTGAGAGAACATAACAAATGCTCACATAGTGTTTTTAACAAGGAACAAGGGTGACATATTGCTTCAGTGGTTAGCACTGCTGCCTCACAGTGTCAAGGACCCAGGTTTGATTCCAGCCCAGGCAAGTTTCCGTGTGGATTTTGCACATTCTCCCAGTGTCTGCGTGGGTGTTCTGCAGGTGCTCCAGTTTCCTCCCACAGTCCAAAGATGTGCAAGTTAGGTGGATTAGCCATTGCTCACAGTGTCCAGGGGTGTGTAGGTTAGGTGCAAAAGTCAGGGAATCTACAGTAATATGGTAGGGTCTGGGTGGGATACACTTTGAAGGGCCATTGTGGACTTGTTGGGCCAAATGGCCCATTTCCACGCTGTAGGGATTCGATGAATATTTTGTTAATAAAATCCAGTTGATGTTCAAACTGATTTCTGTGAACCTTTGTCCGCCTCACCAACAACAGCCCTTCGGTAAAATGTTTTTAATATATAAGCTGAAGTGTCCAAAGCACAGACAACATGTCACACTCTGTAACATTTAAACATAAAATTTCTGGCCCTGAGCCAAATCATGACATAAATTTGGCAGTAAGCTCCTGGATCATAACAGAGTCAAGGTCAACTGTGTGGGCACATCCTGACTGGTACATGGCAAGAGGGCAAGTCGATGATCATTCATCCTCAGATGCAGACTCAGAGAGCTAAGTGACTGCCCAGTGTAGAGTCCAGGTACTGCTGCCAGCAGTTCTCATCCCCGTAACTATGACTTCCAAATTCACATCATATTGTCGTTGCTTCAGGACACCACACTGAGAGTTGGCAGCAAAAATGGCATTTCTTCCCCAGTAAAAGTTCATGCTGGGCCATCCACTCCAAGGTCATACAGGCAACATGTGGATCATTGCCATTTTCCTGACAAGTTAGTTGTATTGATTTGGAAACAGAAGGACTTCACAATCAGTCTCCTGCTTCACAACTGGGTCTGTTAGGAGGGCCACTTTTTTTAATATCCTACAGAGTTACTGAGTTTACATGGAAACCCTCACTACAAGGGGGTTCACCTCCCTGACTCCTGGTATAACCTACCCATCACCCCCAGCCTCATCACCAGCTGAAATGCTCAGGGCTACTTTAACAGACGTTTCATTTGCACAGCCTGGAATTCTCCCACTGTTCACACCAATGCAAGAGCATAAAGACAGGCCAATGTGTCACTTTTCAACTCTCAAGAAAGCTGCAGGAATTTTATTCCAGGTCTATTTTCACTGGGTGAAGGAAGAGTGGGAGGGAGGGAGGTTATTCAGAGGAGATTTGATGCATGAATAAAAAATCATGTTTCCTATAGAGACTACGAATATAAGACAGGCATGCATAAATCCGATAGGGGTAGAGAGGTGCATTTACACAGAATTCACGTACTCCACGCTGAACAGTGCACAATTTAAAAGTCTGCAGATGATATGAAATGTACAAACACTGTGAACTGTGAGGAGGATAATGCAAAATGTAAGAAGAACACAGATTAGGAAAAACACAGAATGGGGGGACAGTTGGCAGATGTATTTCAATACAGAAAATTCTGAAGTGATTCTTTTTGGTAGGAAGAACATAGAGACAGAACATAAACTAAATGTTACAATTATACAGGAATGCAGGAGCTGAAGGACCTGGGGTTACATGTACAGAATTCATTGAAGGTGAAAGCTGGAGAGAGAAGTTAATAAAACATTTAGTCTCTGAGGCTTTATTAAGAGCTTAGAGTACAGGGGCCAGAAGGTTACATTGAACTTGGACAAGTTGAACTTCAGCTGGAGGATTGGCTCCTGTTCTCACTGCCACATTTTGGATAGGATGCAAATACATTGCTAAAAACTTCAGAAAATAATTAAGCGAATGCTTCCAATGAAGCGGGGCCTCAAGTATGAAGATAGATTGGAGAAAATAGAACAGTTCAATTTATAGAGAAAAAGGCTAAGAAGTATTCAAAATTATGAGGAATCAGGACAAGGCTAAGAGGAAGAGTCTGTTCACACTTGTAAAAGCATGGAGAATGAGAGGGCACAGATTTAGTGTGTGATGATGCATGGCATTGAGAGATTAATTTGTCCTGCTTTTGTTTAAGAGAGGTTTTAAGGCAGAGGTGCTGACCAATCTACCAGAGCCAGGAGGGTAACCAGGTTGTGAGTTTTTTATTAAGTTGGAACAATAGAAGCTGCCTGGAAGGGTGTGACTAGATCTCACATTCCAGGAGTTGAAATTTTTTTAGTTTTTAGTGTTTTAGCTTTAAGCAGTTGCTGTTGGAATCTTAACCAGTCAGAAACTGGTTACTTAGGAGTGCAACAGGATCTTGATCAAATGGGCCAATGGGCTGAGGAGTAGAAAGTGAAGTTTAGTTTAGATAAATGTGAGGTGCTGCATTTTGGAAAGACAAATCAGGGTAGAACTTATTGACTTAATGGCAGGGTCCGGGGGAATGCTGCTGAACAAAGATACTTTGGAGTGCAATTTCATAGTTCCTTGAAAGTGGAGTCCCAAATAGACAGACTAGTGAATAAGGCATTTGGGATACTTTCCTTTATTGGTCAGAGCATGGAGTATTGGAATTGGGAGGTCATGTTGGGGTTGTACAGGACGTTGGTTAGGCCACTTTTGTAATATTATGTTTAATTCTAGTCTCCCTCCTATAGGAAAGATTTTGTGAAACTTGAGAGCATTCAGAAAAGATTTACAAGGATGTTGCCAGTGTTGGAAGGTTTGAGCTATAGGGAGAGGCTGAATAGACTGGGGCTGTTTTCCCTGGAGCATTGGAGGCTGAGGGGGTGACTTTATAGAAGTTTATAAAATCATGAGGGGCATGGATAGGGTATATAGACAAAGTCTTTTCCCTGGGATGGGGACTCCAAAACTAGAGGGCATAGGTTTAGGGTAAGAGGGGAAGGATATAAAAGGGACCGAAGGGGCAACTTTTCACACAGAGTTTGGTGCATGGATGGAATGAGTTGCTCGAGGAAGTAGTGGAGGCTGGTACATTACAACAGTTAAAAGGCATTTGGTTGGATATATGATTAGGAAGGGTTTAGAGAGAATGAGCCAAGTGTGGCAAATGGGACTAGATTAATTTCAGATATCTGGTCAGCATGGACGAGTTGGACTGAAGGATCTATTTCCATGGCTGTACATCTCGATGACTCTAAGCTGCTGGAGTTTTGAAGCAGTCGAAGCGATCTTTTCCCTTCCTCAGTTACAGCTGGAAGTTAGGGTTTCTCACTGCTGCTGGGTTACCTGGGAAACAAATGTTTTTTTTTCTGAATTTGCCTTTTTGCCACACGGTGTGTTAATGAGCATTTATTATGTTGGAACAGTTAATTAGTAATAGCTACTGTGTCTCTTAATCTGTTAAGTTTTCCAATAGAGTTAAGTTATTCTAAGTTGTTCCTTCTTTTGTTGTATTTTAATGATTTTAAATATATTGTCTTTTGCTTAAAATAAAGCATTTGACCAATCAGATTACATCTGGAACACAGCATGTTTGCATTTAACATAAGAAAAGGTTAAGGTCCAGGGTAGCTTCTTAAAGAAGCAAAAGTGAGTGAGAAAAAAACATTTTCACGCAGTGAGTGATCAGGATCAGGATTTCATTAGCCCCTGAGAGTATGGTTGAGGCAAGTTTTATCGAGACTTTCAAAAAGGAATTGAGTGATAACTTCAGCAAATGGTAGGGGAGTTAAAGAAATATTTTCACCAGTCTGCAGAGTCGAATACACAAATGGCACTTAACCTTTCTTTAAACATTAGCAGGAGGATCAAAAAAAAATCAGAAGTCACAACATGAGGTTCTAGTCAAACCGGTTTATTTGCAATCACAAGCTTTCAGAGCTGTGCCCTTTCATCAGTTGATGAAGGGTGTTAGTTGTTGTAGTTGTGGGTATCTTCACTGAGCTGGGAAGTTGGTTTGCAGACATTTCATCCCCTGTCCAGGTGACATCCTCCCTGCTGTGGAGCCTCCGGTGAAACACTACTATACTGAGTCGGTTGGAATTTATTCGGTTTCTTTCCCATGCTTCCGGTTGCTGGTTCCAGTTGTGTGTTGCAGTGGCCGGTATGTTGGGATCAGGTCGATGTGTTTATTGATGGTGTCCATGGATGAGAGTCATGTTTTCAGAAACTGTCTGGCTTACCTCTGTTCGGCACATTGACCTATACCCAATATATTGACCACTCCAACAAACAAGTGGAAGCAATGGGAATGAAACTGAATAATTCCCAACCAACACAGGACAGCGGTGCTTCACAGGAGGCTTCACAACACTGAGGATGTCAGCTAGGCCGGGGATGAAATGTCTGCAAGTCAACTTCCCAACTTAGCAAACATACCCACAACTGCATCCTTTTTCAATTTTATGCTGTCACCAATATTGTCTGTAACACTCCCTAATTTTGTGTCATCAGCAAGTTTGGACATACGACTTTCTGTGTTATTACTCAAGTCATTAATAACTAATGTGAATATTTGAGGCCCTAAGATCGATCCTTGTGTGACACCATTGGTGACATCATGCCAATTTGAATAGGCGAAAGTGAGGACTGCAGATGCTAGAGATTAGAGTCAAGATTAGAGTGGTGCTGGAAAAGCACAGCAGGTCAGGCAGCATCCGAGGAGCAGTAAAACTGATATTTTGGGCAAAAGCCTTACATCTGGAATCTGAAGCCAGAAACGTCAATTTTCCTGCTCCTTGGATGCAGCCTGACCTGCTGTGCTTTTCAAGTGCCATATTCTCGATGCCAATTTGAATACCTACCCATTATCCCTACTTTCTGTCACCTGTCATTTAACCATTTTCCTAGCTAGGTTGGTCATTTTCTCTCAGACCTGCAGGATTTTACCTTAATTAACATTCTTTTATGTGCACTTTTATCAGTTGTGTTACAGACGTCTATAAACATTCCCCTATTCATTAACTTAAACAGCTATTCAAAAAATTTAACCAGGTCTATCAGGCCTGACCTACCCATTCATAAATTTATGCCAGTTCTCCCCGATCAACTAAACATTTCCAAAATGTTTGGAAATGTTCAGTTATCTCATCCTTGCTTATAGATTCCAACATTTGTCCCACCAAAGCTGTAAGCCTAACTGATCTGTTATTCCCTGGTTCCCTCTTTCGCCCTTCCTAAAAAGCAGAATGACATGAAATTTCCCAATCCTGTATCTAGGGAATTCTGGAAGATTACAGTAAGAACATCTACAATATGCTCCCTAGTCTCCTTAAAGACCTATGGATGGAAACTGTCAGCTCCTTGGGATTTGTCCCTCTTTCATTCCATTAATTTCCTCATTATTAATATCTTACTTACATTAATTTAATCAGTCCCTGTTCCCAATCTGCTATTAATTTGCTGTGGTTCTGTTCGCCGAGCTGGAAGTTTTTGTTGCAAACATTTCGTCCCCTGTCTAGGTAACATCCTCAGTGCTTGGGAGCCTCCTATGAAGCGCTTCTGTGGTGTTTCCTCCGGCATTTATAGTGGCCTGTCCCTGCCGCTTCCGGTTGTCAGTTTCAGCTGTCCGCTGTAGTGGCCGGTATATTGGATCCAGGTCGATGTGTTTGTTGATGGAGTTTGTGGATGAGTGCCATGCTTCTAGGAATTCCCTGGCTGTTCTTTGTTTCGCTTGCCCTATAATGGTAGTGTTGTCCCAGTCAAATTCATGTTGCTTGTTGTCTGCATGTGTGGCTACTAGGGATAGCTGGTCGTGTCGTTTCGTGGCTAGTTGATGTTCGTGGATGCGGATCGTTAGCTGTCTTCCTGTTTGTCCTATATAGTGTTTTGTGCAGTCCTTGCATGGGATTTTGTACACTACATTAGTTTTGCTCATGCTGGGTATCGGGTCCTTCGTTCTGGTGAGTTGTTGTCTGAGTGTGGCTGTTGGTTTGTGTGCTGTTATAAGTCCTAGTGGTCGCAGTAGTCTGGCTGTCATTTCAGAGATGTTCTTGATGTATGGTAGCGTGGCTAGTCCTTTGGGTTGCGGCATGTCCTCGTCCCGTTGTCTTTCCCTTAGGCATCTGTTGATGAAATTGCGAGGATATCCGTTTTTGGTGAATACCTTGTACAGGTGTTCCTCTTCCTCTTTTTGCAGTTCTGGTGTGCTGCAGTGTGTTGTGGTCCTTTTGAATAGTGTCTTGATGCAACTTCGTTTGTATGTATTGGGGTGGTTGCTTTCATAGTTCAGGACTTGGTCTGTGTGCGTGGCTTTCCTGTATACCTTAGTGGTGCATTCTCCATTTGGTGTTCTCTGTACCCTCACGTCTAGGAATGGGAGTTGGTTGTCCTTTTCTTCCTCTCTCGTGAATCGGATTCCCGAGAGTGTGGAGTTGATGATCCGTTGTGTTTTCTCTATTTCCGTGTTTTTAATTATTACAAAGGTGTCATCAACGTATCTGACCCAGGGTTTGGGTTGAATTTGTGGTAAGACTGTTTGTTCTAACTTTTGCATTACTGCTTCTGCTATGAGTCACGAGATCGGTGAGCCCATGGGTGTTCCATTGATTTGTTCGTATATCTGGTTGTTGAATGTGAAGTGTGTTGTGAGGCACAAGTCCAGTAGTTTAAGTATGCCGTCTTTGTTGATGCTATTAATTTCCTCAGGCAAGCTGTCCTCCTTTACTACAGTAAATATTGAGGCAAAGTAATTATTCAACATGGCTGCTATTTCCCCATAGTCATTGACAATATCTCCATTTTCAGTCTTCTGTGGGCCAACATTTCTTGTGACCATCATCTTTCGCTTTACGTGGCTATAACGCTTCTTCTTCTTGGTTTTGATGTCCTTGGCAAGTTTCATTTCCTAATCCTTTTTAGTAGTTCTTATGTGTTGCTACATGTACTGTTTCTAGTCTTTGTATCTTCCATATTCAGCAGGATCTACATTTTGTGAGTACTTCCTTTTAGTTTTACATTGGCTCTTAACTCTTTAGTTGTCCATGGTTTTTATTTTTCCAGTGAGGTTGAGCTTTTCCTTCTCAGCAGTATAAACTGGTTTTGTATTGTGTTAAATTTTGCTTAAATATCCTTAATTGGTCTTCAGTCATTTTACCTATAAGCAGATTTTCCTATATTACTTAGGACAATTACAGTCTCATCTTGTTAAAGTCAGTTTTACTTAATTCTAAAACTGTGTAGTCACTGATTTTTCATTTTCAAAGGTTATATTGAACTCGATCATGTTATGGTCACTATTTGATCAATGATCATGTATGATTAAATTAATCACTAAATCATTCTCATCACTGATTACTAAATCCAATATTGCTTGTCCCTTTGTTTTACCCAGGACTTATTGCTGTAAGAATACTCCAGAAATGCACTACCTTCCTGACTTTAGCTTGTTCGCTTCTCCCAATCTATGTTTAAGTTAAAATTCCTCATTAATACTATTCTGATTTTGCTGCACATTTGGCTAATTGCTGCATTTATACAATCTGGTCCTTCAGTGCTGCTTATAGGGAGTCTGTGCCCAACACTTATAACAGTTCCTCATTTCCAATCATCTGGTCTCCACTGAATGCTTTATCTTCATTATATTCTCCCTCAGCATTGAAGTAATTTTCTTTCTCATCAGTACAGCTCCTCCACCTCCTGTCTGTCCTACAGAGCATATAACCTGGTATGTTTTATTCCCAATCCTGACCATATTACAGCCACATCTTGGTCATGGATACCATTTCACAATTTCCAAATTGAATTTGTTCCTGCAGCTCATTTAATTCATTCCTTACACTCTTGCATTTGTGTGCAGAACAACAAGGCTGTGGTAACGTAGACATTTATTATACTTACTGTTACATATAAATATTACACTCACAAGCACCTTAGATCTGACCTTTAGTACAAACAGTAACACACTTCCATCATGCTTTGAATGGCCCCACTTAAGATGGAGGTGGATCACCAGATCCTTGGACCACCAGATGGACCATCAAACCCTTGAGTCAAATGTTATTATCCAGGAATGATCCCATGAATGTGTCTCTTAAAGGTAGACTGAATAGTAAATGCGAGTCATAACAAAATATCTCTTTACTAGAATTTTCCCCAATGCCCAAGCAATTTAAAACACTCTCTTCTACAATTGTGCTACCACGAATTCATCTGCTGACAGTGTAATAGTCTCTTGTATATGAGATTAATCCATACATTGTTATATTGAAAGTCTTGTTTTTTTATTTCCTCTTCCCTAGCACCTTGAATTAGCAGCACATAATTCTTCCTTTTTCAAATTCTATTAAAAACCATTGAACAGCTCTGTCCTTTTTGTCTCTCTCGCCCTCATCATTTGACCAATCCAAGTTCTTTGACTAAGTTATCAGCCATTTATCCTAAAATCTCTTTATCTGTCTCGCCAATCATAGAATCCCTCCAGCATGGAAGCAGGCTATTCAGCCCATCGGGTCCACACTGACCCTCTGAAGATCATAACACCTACAGCCACACACTGTTCTCCCCCACCCCGTAACCCTGCATTTCCCATGGCTACAGCATGGGAGGAAAGCAGAGCATCCAGAGGAAATGTGCACAGACACGGTGAGAAGGTACAAACTCCTGAGGGTGGAACCAAATCCAAGTCCCTAGTGCTGTGAGGCAGCAGTGCTAACCATTCACCACTGTGCCACTGTTAAAGCTTAGCCAAATGGTAAAAAAAGAGAAAGATGCACACTTGTATATAATTTTATTGATCAGCAAATATTACAAAATACTTCACAGCCATGCCATTACCTTTTGAGTGTAGTCACTGTCATGATGTAGGGAATGCTCAACAAATTCCCATTGACTGCAGTGTGCTGACAGGAAAGTCAGTGATTTTGACAGAAGGATAAATATCATCAAAGCAGCAATGCTGCTCCCCCGCTCTGCCTCACAAAATTGGATCTTTTATGACCTCAAACAGACAAGTGAGACCTTGGTTTAAAAATCTCACTCAAAAACCGGCAACTCAACATTCCAGCTTCCATTCATTACTAAAATGGATTAGCTGTGTAGGATTTGAGTGCTTCATCCTTAGATTGCAACTTGATTTCAACATTTTATGGTTCCGAGGTAACAGAGTCATAGAGTCATAGAGCTGTACAGCATGGTCCCTTCCGGTTCAACTCGTTCATGCCGACCAGATATCTTAAATTAATCTCATCCCATTTGCCAGCACTTGGCCCATATCCCTCTAAACCTTTCCTAGTGTGCTTCCAATTAAACCTGTTGGACTATAACCTGGTGTTGTGTGATTTTTAACTTTGTACACCCCAGTCCAACACCAGCATCTCCAAATCATGACTTTTAAATGTTGTAATTGTCTCCGCCTCCACCACTTAGAGTCATACAGTCATAGAGTCATACATCACGGAAACAGACCCTTCGGTCCAACCAGTCCATGCCGACTATAATCCCAAACTAAACTAGTCCCATTTGCCTGCTCCTGGCCCATATCCCTCTAAACCTTTCCTATCATGTACTTATCCAAATGTCTTTTAAACAATTTAAATGTACCTGCATTCACCATTAGCCCAGGAAGTTCATTCCACATGCAAATCACCTTCTGTGCAAACTGTTTGCCTCTCATGTCTTTTTTAAATCTCTCTCCTCTCACCTTAAAAATGTGCATCCTAATCTTGAAATACTCTATCCTTGGGAAAAGACAACTACTGGTAACTCTATCTATACTCTGCATTACTGTGAAATAATAAATTGTTATTCTGTTTGAGATTTGGTAATTCTTTCAATTTTGTTCTGCTCTGCTCAACGTGAAAAGTTTCGGCAGCATGTCGCTTCTTCATCAATATTCATGAAGGGGAGGTAATGGAGTTAGTGGCATTATTCCTGCAACAAAGATACTCTGTAAATGACCACACCGGATAGTGGAACTTTCTTTAAATTTGGAATTAAAAATCTAAAGATAATCATGAAACAATAGATGTAAAAACCCATCTGGTTTACAATGTCCCCGAGGAGAGTCCTGAAGAAGGATTACACTCAAAACGTTGACCTCTGCACCTTCTGATGCTGCCCGGCTTGCTGTGCTATTCCAGCCTCCTGCCCGTCCTTACATTGCCTGTCCTACATGTGACTCCAGACCCACAACAATGCAGTTATAGAGAGTCATAGAGATGTACAGCATGGAAACAGACCCTTCGGTCGACCAAATATCCCAACCCAATCTAGCCCCACCCGCTAGCACCCAGCCCATATCCCTCCAAACCCTTCCTATTCATATACCCATCCAAATGCCTCTTAAATGTTGCAATTGTACCAGCCTCCACCACATCCTCTGGCAGTTCATTCCATACACGTACCACCCTCTGCGTGAAAAAGTTTCCCCTTAGGTCTCTTTTATATCTTTCCCCTCTCACCCTAAACCTATGCCCTCTAGTTCTGGACTCCCTGACCCCAGGGAAAAGACTTTGCCTATTTATCCTATCCATGCCCCTCATAATTTTGTAAACCTGTATAAGGTCACCTCTCAGTCTCCGACGCTCCAGGGAAAACAGCCCCAGCCTGCTCAGCCTCTCCCTGTAGCTCAGATCCTCCAACCCTGGCAACATCCTTGTAAACCTTTTCTGAACCCTTTCAAGTTTCGCAACATCTTTCCAATAGGAAGGAGACCAGAATTGCACGCAATATTCCAACAATGGCCTAACCAATGTCCTGTACAGCCACAACATGACCTTGACTGTGAACTGCTCTCTATAATGCAAAGCAGGCTGCTCAATTGTAAAAAGAAATGAAACCAGTCAGATCATCTGCGATCATCCCAAGTAGTAGAAATGACAACAGATGATGGAAATGTGTTGCTGGAAAAGCGCAGCAGGTCAGGCAGCATCTAGGGAACAGGAGAATCGACATTTCGGGCATTAGCCCTTCTTCAGGAATCTCTTACAAGGATGCCTTCCTTGAAGAAGCTCTCTTTCTCCCTCTACAAAGGTTTCAGTGAGTCCCTCTCTCACTGCACCCCCCAGGTCATCTCCTCTGCACAGAAGCTCTTCAGCCACATTCTCAAACAGACTCGCTACCACAGCCACATCTCCTTCCTCAGCACCTGCCTATGGAACCGACCTTCCTGAAGAAGGGCTAATGCCCGAAACGTCGATTCTCCTGTTCCCTAGATGCTGCCTGACCTGCTGCGCTTTTCCAGCAACACATTTCCATCTCTGATCTCCAGCATCTGCAGACCTCACTTTCTCCTCGTAGAAATGACAACAGCAAATATAGCCCGTTATCACTGCTTAAGTCCTTCTTACTGAAACCTGAAAGATCGTGCTAAAACTGGGAAAGCTGTCTCAAAAAGTAGAATCTTACAGAGGTCAGAGAATGTGGACTCTGAAGAGATTTGTGGCAGAATCAGATGAGACTTTCTCTGAGGGTCAGCGTGACATCAGGGCATTTTACTTCAGAAGTGGCATGGAGAGTTTCTCATTAGGCAGCAGCCAATTGCCATTTAAGGGGGAGTATTGATTCCTTGTTATTTGCCCACTTCATCTCATTAATATTCAGCTTTCTAGCTTCCTCTGGCAGCTCAATCCATGCAGACACCACCTTCTGCTTGAAAAAGTTACCCCTTAGGTGCTTTTTAAATCTTTCCTCTCTCACTGTTAAACCTATGACCTCTTGTTCTGGATTTCCCCATTCGACGGAAAATATCTTGTCCATTTATCCTATCCATGCCCCTCATGATTTTATAAACCAATATAAGATCACACCTCAACCTCCAATACTCCAGGGGAAATTGCCCCAGCCTATTGAGCCTCTCCTTACAGACAAACCATTGGTAGGCAGCACGGTGGCACAGTGGTTAGCACTGCTGCCTCACAGCGCCAGAGACCCACGTTCAATTCTTGCCTGAGGCAAGTGACTGTGTGGAGTTTGCACATTCTCCCCATGTCTGTGTGGGTTTCCTCCGGTTTCCTCCCATCGTCCAAAAATGTGCAGGTTAGGTGAATTGACCATGCTAAATTGCCCGTAGTGTCAGGGGCAGGGGTAAATGTAGGGGAATGGGTCTGGGTGGGTTGCGCTTCGATGGGTCGGTGTGGACTTGTTGGGCCGAAGGGCCTGTTTCCACACTGTAAGTAATCTAATCTAATCATTGTGGCAGAAGGGCCTGTACTGTTCTATGTTCTAAATTAGCCCCAGCCTATTCAGCCTCAAATAGTGTGACCAATTGTGCACCAGCTGAGCCTTTGAGTCACCTACAGGAGAGTAACAACAAAAGAGAAAGATGCAGAGAGGACATTCCAGAATTTAAAGCCCAAGCATTTGCAGGCACAACCAATAATTGTGTGTATGAAATACCTCAGGATTCAGCTTGGAAATTACAATGTCAGTGGCAGGTCAGACTTCATTTCTGCTCAAATCCCACCTTCATGGGCCATGTCAGTCAATCCAGAAACCAAGTATCTCCAACTCATGAGGCATGATAGTGGGCAGCCAGAACATTACTTCTCAAAGATTATCCCATCAAATAATACTCATTCTTAAAACAAGGTCGCTGTCCATCTTAATCAATTCACTCAGCTGCCCTGTTCCAACTGCCAATGTTCTATAATCTTGTGCCTCAGTCCATGAACAGTTAGACCTGATTCCTTTCTGCATCAGTTGTCGACCCAGGAGTGAATTCTGCAGCTTTAACATTAAATTCATTTTGCAATCTATCCTATCATTTGAATGTAAAATAATCATTGTTGAACCTATATGCTTCCTGAACTTAGTTGCAAATACATATTGACTACATTCACCAGCTGCTACACGTTAAAGTTACTTGATTGACTGCGAAATACTTTGGCATGCCTTGAGGTTTTGACAGGCAGGATATTAATGCAAATGTATCTTTCTCTCATTCCTTTTTCAAACACTAACTCAATTCCCTTGCACATTCCCTTGTTTTATTAAGTAAAACTCAAACTTCACTGTAATACTCATGACTTCTTCAATCTAGAAGGACATGGAAGATACACAGGAATACACCATTCACAAAACCCCTCTGAGTCACTCATTATCCAGAACCAGAATTGCCTTTCCTTCACTTTTCCTGGGTTAAAATCCGGGAACTCCCTTCATAAGAGCAACGTTTTAATAAGGCAACTCGCCACTATCGTTCCCTGAGTGGGCAGTAAATGAGGGTCAGTGTGATCTTGATTGGCCAAATGGCATGCTTCCACATAATAGGCATTCTATAAAATGCTGCCAGCTAGTGTGCCCATATCCCATGCATGGGTTAAAATGGGGTAGTGATATCAAAGATCAAATAAACTTAGAAGTATTCTTGTATTTCAAAATCACACACCAATTGCATCATTTGTACAGATTCAATATAATTTATGAGATTTGAATGTGTTGACCTCAAATATCATCTTCATAATACACAACGTAACATAATGGCCTCAAGGGAAAATTACTTATCTTGATTGAAAAACTGGACTTGCAAAACAAATTCAGAGCAAACAATAATAATCAGCCAGTTAAAAATTATCAATAAAAAAGACACAGTGCAAAAAGTTTCTATCACAGAAATTGTCCTTTCATTTCAAAAAGTACACATGGGCATTTCTGCTTCATAAGGGCTTCTTTAACACACCTTACCCCCTCACTACATCCACTCCACACCTTACCCCCTCACTACATCCACTCCACACCTTACCCCCTCACCACATCCACTCCACACCTTACCCCCTCACTACATCCACTCCACACCTTACCCCCTCACCACATCCACTCCACACCTTACCCCCTCACTACATCCACTCCTAACCTTACCCCCTCACTACATCCACTCCACACCTTACCCCCTCACTACATCCACTCCACACCTTACCCCCTCACTACATCCACTCCACACTGTACCCCCTCACTACATCCACTCCACACCTTACCCCCTCACTACATCCACTCCACACCTTACCCCCTCACTACATCCACTCCACACTGTACCCCCTCACTACATCCACTCCACACCTTAACCCCTCACTACATCCACTCCACACCTTATCCCCTCACTACATCCACTCCACACCTTACCCCCTCACTACATCCACTCCACACCTTACCCCCTCACTACATCCACTCCACACCTTACCCCCTCACTACATCCACTCCTAACCTTACCCCCTCACTACATCCACTCCACACCTTACCCCCTCACTACATCCACTCCACACCTTACCCCCTCACTACATCCACTCCTAACCTTACCCCCTCACTACATCCACTCCACACCTTACCCCCTCACTACATCCACTTCACACCTTACCCCCTCACTACATCCACTCCACACCTTACCCCCTCACTACATCCACTCCACACCTTACCCCTTTACTACATCCACTCCACACCTTACCCCCTCACTACATCCACTCCACACCTTACCCCCTCACTACATCCACTCCACACCTTACCCCCTCACCACATCCACTCCACACCTTACCCCCTCACTACATCCACTCCACACCTTACCCCCTCACTACATCCACTCCACACCTTACCCCCTCACTACATCCACTCCACACCTTACCCCCTCACTACATCCACTCCACACCTTACCCCCTCACTACATCCATTCCACACCTTACCCCCTCACTACATCCACTCCACACTGTACCCCCTCACTACATCCACTCCACACCTTACCCCCTCACTACATCCACTCCACACCTTACCCCCTCACTACATCCACTCCACACTGTACCCCCTCACTACATCCACTCCACACCTTAACCCCTCACTACATCCACTCCACACCTTACCCCCTCACTACATCCACTCCACACCTTACCCCCTCACTACATCCACTCCACACTGTACCCCCTCACTACATCCACTCCACACCTTAACCCCTCACTACATCCACTCCACACCTTACCCCCTCACTACATCCACTCCACACCTTACCCCCTCACTACATCCACTCCACACCTTACCCCCTCACTACATCCACTCCTAACCTTACCCCCTCACTACATCCACTCCACACCTTACCCCCTCACTACATCCACTCCACACCTTACCCCCTCACTACATCCACTCCTAACCTTACCCCCTCACTACATCCACTCCACACCTTACCCCCTCACTACATCCACTCCACACCTTACCCCCTCACTACATCCACTCCACACCTTGCCCCCTCACTACATCCACTCCACACCTTACCCCCTCACTACATCCACTCCACACCTTACCCCCTCACTACATCCACTCCACACCTTACCCCCTCACTACATCCACTCCACACCTTACCCCCTCACTACATCCACTCCACACCTTACCCCCTCACTACATCCACTCCAAACCTTACCCCCTCACTACATCCACTCCACACCTTTCCCCCTCACTACATCCACTCCACACCTTACCCCCTCACTACATCCACTCCACACCTTGCCCCCTCACTACATCCACTCCACACCTTACCCCCTCACTACATCCACTCCACACCGTACCCCCTCACTACATCCACTCCACACCTTACCCCCTCACTACATCCACTCCACACCTTACCCCCTCACTACATCCACTCCACACCTTGCCCCCTCACTACATCCACTCCACACCTTACCCCCTCACTACATCCACTCCACACCTTACCCCCTCACTACATCCACTCCTAACCTTACCCCCTCACTACATCCACTCCTAACCTTACCCCCTCACTACATCCACTCCTAACCTTACCCCCTCACTACATCCACTCCACACCTTGCCCCCTCACTACATCCACTCCACACCTTACCCCCTCACTACATCCACTCCACACCTTACCCCCTCACTACATCCACTCCACACCTTACCCCCTCACTACATCCACTCCACACCTTACCCCCTCACCACATCCACTCCACACCTTACCCCCTCACTACATCCACTCCACACCTTACCCCCTCACTACATCCACTCCACACCTTACCCCCTCACCACATCCACTCCACACCTTACCCCCTCACTACATCCACTCCACACCTTACCCCCTCACTACATCCACTGCATACCTTACCCCCTCACTACATCCACTCCACACCTTACCCCCTCACCACATCCACTCCACACCTTACCCCTTTACTACATCCACTCCACACCTTACCCCCTCACTACATCCACTCCACACCTTACCCCTCACTACATCCACTCCACACCTTACCCCCTCACTACATCCACTCCACACCTTACCCCCTCACTACATCCACTCCACACCTTACCCCCTCACTACATCCACTCCACACCTTACCCCCTCACTACATCCACTCCTAACCTTACCCCCTCACTACATCCACTCCACGCCTTACCCCCTCACTACATCCACTCCACACCTTACCCCCTCACTACATCCTCTCCACACCTTACCCCTCACTACATCCACTCCACACCTTACCCCCTCACTACATCCACTCCACACCTTACCCCCTCACTACATCCACTCCACACCTTACCCCCTCACTACATCCACTCCACACCTTACCCCCTCACTACGTCCACTCCACACCTTACCCCCTCACTACATCCACTCCTCACCTTACGCCTTCACTACATCCTCTTCACAGCTTACCCACCATCACATGCACCTCACATGTTACTGCCTCACCACATTCATCTCTTATGTTACCCCCTCACCACATCCGTGGCACAGTGAGTTAGCACTGCTGCCTCACATTGCAAGGGACCCAGGTTCAATTCCAGCCTCGGGTGACTGTCTGTGTGGAATTTGCACCTTCTCCCTGTGTCAGTGTGGCTTCCTCCGGGTGCTCCAGTTTTCTCCCACTGTCCAAGGATGTGTAGGTTAGGTGAATTAGCAGTGCTAATTTGCCCATTGTGTCACAGGGATGTGTTGGTTAGGTGCATTAGTCAAGGGAAATGGAGAGTAATGAGGTAGGTGGAATGGTTCTGGGTTGGTTACTCTTCGGAGGGTCGGTGTGGACTTGCAGGGCCAAATGGCCTATTTCCACACTGTAGGGATTCTTAAAAATAAAACACCTTAACCCTTTACCACATCCATCGCACACGTTACCCACTCACCACATCCATCTCATTCTCTCTTCTTCATATGTTTCTCTAACTTTCCTTCAGTGTATCTCTGTAATTCACACGGATCACTCACTTTGATAGCGAGTTCCACATTCCAAAGACTCTCTAGATAAAGAGACATTGCTCTGAATTTACAGAATCATTGAATTGTTATAGCACAGAAGGAGGCCATTTGGCCCATCATGTTTGCGCTGCATCTTCAAATGAACATTTTACTTCATGCCATTCTCCTTCCCCCCCAGCACCCGCTCCTCACCCCTATCCTAAACTCCAAACCCTACTCATTCTTCAATTTTAAATAATCCCACAAAGTCAAGTGACCATGGGCT
Organism: Chiloscyllium plagiosum; assembly: GCF_037043375.1. Lineage (NCBI taxonomy): Eukaryota > Metazoa > Chordata > Chondrichthyes > Orectolobiformes > Hemiscylliidae > Chiloscyllium > Chiloscyllium plagiosum. The sequence continues at coordinate 7,898,474 of NW_028270149.1, read as the reverse complement.
CAATATTGGACAATCTAAATTGACCCACCGCCGGAGATATCTGGCCAGACAAGCTAAATTAAACAGCTATTGGCCACAGGGAATGATGGAAACCAAGATGAAAGAGATCACAAAGGGTCAGGGGAGCTAATTACACTCAACTGGGGTTTGTGTCTTGGAGAAGAATCGATCAGACTCTCTGGCACCTTGACCTTCAGTCAATGCCTGAGGACGTGCACTTTCACCTCGCCGGCATGGCAACAGTGAATGGTATCAGTACAAAAAAAGCCATGCCATTGATTATTACTTTAAGATGGAAGCAATAATGAATCCTTGTAGGCAGCCCAATGATAAATGCATATTTTAGCTGCAACCTACAACCATGCTATAGTAAGTAAAGTCTATTATACTGTTAAAGTTGTAACAGATGTGGTTTGTTGCATCTATTCCAAACACTGTGCAGCTTTTCTTCACATCTGCGAAGTATATGGCCCCAAAGGACAAAGGTGTAGGAAATCTGAAATCAAAGGCCAAGTCAAAACCCCGGACAAAACACAGATGTGGTCAATAAAGTGGTACAACACCACAACACCGGCACCAAGGAATGTCTTAAGAACATGTACAACATAAACACGTCAATAAAGCGCATGGTCAATTAAGTGATAGGCGTGTTTGGCAAGATGGCCACACTTTCCTTCTTGCCAGTCTCACAGTGAACAGTATGTGCCAATCAGAATATTTTAAAGCAATGAACATTGTAAGTCCTGAAAAGGCAGGATGATGTACCCTAAAACCTGAAGTCAACATATTTTTTCAATTCAGTCACAGAATGTGGGCATCTCCGGCTAGGCCATCATTTATTGCCCATCCCTAACTGCCCAGAGGGCAGTTAAGAGTCCACCATATTGCTGCAGGTCTGGAGTCACATGTAGGCCATAAGGATTTCCTTCCCTAAAGGGCATTAGTAAACCAGATGGGCTATTTTCTAACAATAGATTCATGGTTGCCGCTAGACTCTTAATTCCAGATCCTTTATTGAATTCAAATTCCACCATCTGCCGTGGTGGGATTCAAACCTAGGTCCCCAGAACATTAGCTGAGTTTCTATATTAATAATCTAGCAATAATACCACTAGGTCATTGCCTCATAAGTACTATTGCATATCCAAAATGACATTTCCCTCAGTAAGTGCTAGATCAATGATACAACCTACAACAGATGGTCTCTCAGCATATGACAGATCATCAAACTCATGCATTGGCACAATCAAATTACACAAGACAATTTGGCTTCATGAAATTGTCTACTTGCCAGGTACCACCAGTCCAATTATGGAAAGCTACTGGTATGCACAGGTCTCAGTATAGTTAGAATTCACAAGACACAAACTGTAGTGGAACAGACCAGGCATGACACAATCCAATCAATTGAAAGTTGAGTATGTTCTCATGGTTGATCTGTTATACTTTGGCCTGAGCAAGTGTTACCAGTTGCAAGCAGCAATTCCCAAAGATAAGAAACTACAAGAGTTTCAAATCCAAGAATATGCCTGACAGTGTTAAGAAAGTGGGAGAAATTGAGGACTGCAGATGCTGGAGAGTCAGAGTAGAAAAGTGTGGTGCTGGCAAAGCACGACAGGTTAGGCAGCATCCCAGGAGCAGGAGAATTGACATTTTGGGCAAAAATTTAAGAAAGTACCTGAACATATTTATTAATTTTAACCTTACAAAGATTAACTTGGCATATCACAGCAAAACACTCTAAAGAGCAACAAAGTCCTAATACCGAAAACATTGTGCCAAGATATTCAGTCTACGTTACACCAGAGGCACATGGTTACTGAACACACAAAGAGGCGAACACATGAATCTGTGTACTGACCAGGGAGGAAGCAGGATTTTCACTGACTTGTGAATGCATGTGATACATCTCAAACATACCAAGCCCAGCAGCAGAGGGAGCCTCCACATTTATACTATATTCCAACTGCCTCTTGGATGAATATAGCAACAGAAGTATTCACCGTGCACAGGAAAGATTACCTCGTTGTGACAGATTCATTCTCCCAATTTCCTCCTGTTCAACATCTCAGAACAAACATGTGCAGCCGTTGGTGGCACAATAGTTATAATTTTTCATTTTTCATATAGGATGTCTGACAATGGACTGCACTTCACTGACAAATCATTTCAAGATGTGCATGCTAATTGAGGAGTGATTCATCTTATATTGTCAACCTGCTGTTCTTACTCAAACTAGTACGACAACACATGGTACATACAGACAGACCCCGGGTTCTGAATGGCCTCTATTAGCAAGTCAGTTTGTACTGAAGTCGGAATACAATTCCGAAGAATGGAAAGCAACTGTTGGGAAGTACAGGAAATGTTTGTACGTGAAGTCTTTAAAATCACACTCCTGTGTGAAATCGAGTTGGTAAGTATGAGCATTCATAAGTCCGATGCTTGTAAATTGGGGGCCCCCAGTATTAGTAAATCTATAACCATTCAGTATCAAGCAACTCACCAAGATTTTAATCTTGCATTGCTGCATTTTTGTACAATACCAAAGAAGATGGTCCTCAGCACAACTTGTGTATGATAGGCTGGTATGAATGACTTTGCTGAGTAATTGATTGTCTAATCATTCAGAAACACGGGGAGAATGAAGGAGATTTCTTCAAAGATAGGGGAGAATGTGAAGATATACAATGAGTGAGGAAGTAGAGAATTGCCACAATGTTAGACAGAGAGGATGAGTCAGCAATTTGGTTCTAAATATTTGGAAAACCAGCAAGGATTTGTAAAATGTGCGTAGAAACATTGAAAACAGGAGTGGGAGTAGGCCATTCGGTCCTTCAAACCTGCTCTCTCATTCAACATGATCATGGCGAATCATCCAACTCAGTCCCCATTCCCACTTTCTCCCCATACCTAAACATTCCCCCCCCCCCACCAACTCAACCAAAGACATGCAAGTCCTGGGTCTACTCCACCACCAAATCCTAGCCACCCTGAAGGAAGCCTCAAGGAAGGATGCCTCATCTTCCACCTTGGGAACCCACCAACCACAGGGCATCAATGTCAATTTCACCACTTTCCTCATCACCCCTCTCCCCACCTTATAAATATATCCTCATCTCAGTTCTAAATGGGCTACCCCATACCTTTAGAATGTGTGACCCTGATTCTGGACTCTCTGGTCATTGGGACAATCCTTCCTGTGTTTGCCCCACCTAGTCCTGTTTGATTTTTATAGGTTTCTACGGGTTCCCCCTTCACTCTTCTAAACTCCAGTGAATGTATTTCTGACCGATCCAGTATCTCTTCATATGTTGGTCCTTCCATACCAGGTATCAGTCTGATAAACCTCTGTAGAACTCCTTCCATAACTAGGATATCCTTCCACAGGTAAAGAGACCAAAGCTGTGTGTAATACTCTACGTGTGAACTTACCAAGGCCCTATACAATTATTTATAGAATCATGTAATCGTATAGTACAGAAGAGGCCCTTCAGCCTCCCAAAATATGCTAAATCTCTTCTCACCCAACTCTCCAGGACTAGCTCCGTACCCTTGAATGTTTCAAATGTTCATCCAAATGTACTTTCTAAAAGTTATAAGGTGATCAGTTTCAATTACCTTCCAAGGCAGTGCATTCTAGACACCTTCCCCCCCCCACCCCCACCCCCACCACCACCCACCCCCACCCCGCTCCTCCACACCGTCTGGAGGAGAAAAATAGCTTCCTTAAATTGCAGCAAGGTATCTCCACTCAGATACACAAATGATCTCACTATGAAGGCCTTCTTCACCAGCTGCTACACCTACGTTTTCGTTCTCAGTGACTGGTGCACAAGGACACCTTCGTCTCCCTTTCCCAATCTATCACCGTTCAGATAATAATTTCCCTTCTTGTTTTTGCTCCCAAAGTAGATAACCTCACATTTATTTACGTTATGCTTTATCAGCCATGTGTTTGCTCACTCACCGGGTGAAGAAACTTCATTTCTTCTCAGTCTTAAATGGTCCACCTGAAGGGTTATCTTCAGGCTGGTACTGAACAGGTGCCTGATCTCTAGCATCCTTCTCAGTGCCATTGACCTGGGCTGTTTCTTCCTTGTCTAGTTGCTGAATTGGTCAGTGATGCCCTCCTGAGTAGGGGGCTGAGCTAACTCAGTTGGTCAGTTTGTTTGCACTGCAAAATGGAGCTAACAGTGGTTCAAATCCCACACAGGTTGTGGCTATGAAGAAGAACTCTCTTCTTAAACATCTCTCCTTGCTTGAAGTGTGGTGACCCTCACATTAAATCACCACCAGTTTTCTCTCCCTCTCTCTCTCTCCCTCTCTCTCTCTGTCTCTCTCCCTCTCTCTCTCCCTCCAATTAGCGGGCAGCCTCTAAACTGGTAAAATTATGGTTAACTTACGGTAGCATGATGGCTCAATGGTTAGCGCTGCTGTCTCACTGCTCCAGGGACCAGGTTCGATCTCTGCTTTGGATGACTGTCTATGTGAGTTTGCACATTCTCCCTGTGTTTGCATGGGTTTCCTCCCACAGTCCAAAGATGTGTAGGTCAGGTGAACTGGCCAGGCTAAATTGCCCATAGTGTCAGGTGCATTAGTCAGAGGGAAATGGGTCTGGGTGGGTTACTCTTCGGAGGATCAGTGTGGACTTGTTGGGCCGAAGGGCCTGTTTCCATACTTTAGAGAACCTAATCTAACCTAATCTTACCTCACCTTCACCTGTGCATAGTCTAATTGTATTCCTGATGAACTGCATAGTGCAGCAGAAAGATTTTCTGGTGCTTCCTCCTATGGGTCAATATCTGCATCCTCAGAGGTATATGAGAAGGAGATATGCTCAGAGGTTCTTCTCTTTGGGGCATTGACCGTCCAGGTGCTAAAGGGAGTCCTTTAGTTTTGTGATAGAGATAGGACCACGGCCACTTAAGGATCAATTAACACTGGTTAACAATGGGAGAACACTTCATAATTTTTTTTTATTCATCCATGGGATGTGGGGATCAATAGCTGGGCCACCATTTATTGCCTCGTTCCTAGTTGCGTCTTGCGAAGGTGGGGGTGAGCTGCCTTCTTGAACCGCTGCAGTCCATGTGCTGTAGTTACCCCCACAATGCCCTTAGGGAGGGAATTAGAGGATTCTGATGCAGTGATACTGAAGGAATGATGATATAATTCCAAGTCGGGATGGTGAGTGGCTTGGAGGGGAACTTGCAGGTGGATGGTGTTCCCATGTATCTGCTGCTCTTACCCTTCCAGGAAGTGGTCCTAAGTTTGGAAGGTGCTGGCTGCGTGATCTTTGAGTGGATTTCTGCAGTACATTTTGTAGATAGTACACACTGCTACTACTGAATACCAGTGGTGGAGGGAGTGGATGCTTGTAGATGTGGTGCCAATCAAGGTGGACTGCTTTGTCCTGGATGGTGTCAAGCTTCTTGAGTGTTGTTGATGCTGCACGCATCCAAACAAGTGGTGAACATTCCATCACACTCCTGAGTTGTGTCTTGTAGATGGTGGACAGGGTTTGGGGAGTCAGGAGGTGATTACTCACCGCAGGATTCCTAACCTCTGACCCAGTCTCATAGCCACTGTATTGCCTTGACATGGAGGTCTCGACTTCTTCATAGGGGTGTCGTCTCCAGTCAGATCTCAAGGGTTAACCTCATGGAGGTTAAACAGCTGAATGTTGGCCAATGTTCTGATCCTCCCCACCCTGAGACAGATTCTCCTGCCTTGAGACAGAATTTGGTATTGAGAGAGGATGAAGGTGAATTGCAGAACTGTTATTGGTTGTGCAGCAACAGGAGAGTGGTGAGGTGGCCTGACTGAGTGATGAGGAAGGGCAGGAAGGACTAGTGATTCAGGAGGGTGAGGTAGGCAAGAGCCATTGAGCGGAGATGCTGTGGGCGATGTTGCCACGCAGTGGGGTGGCCGAGAGAAGGTGATGGTATTACCATTGCAGAACGGAGCAGATCATGAAGCGTTTGTAGCAGTGCTGGGCAGCTGACCCGACCAGCTGTCAGGCTCCAGGATGGCTACGTCTCAAACCGCCAGAAGCCTTTCACTGAGGCCGGGCAAGATGTGTCAACCTTCCCTTCCTGCAGCATTGCATGCAAACTTGGTTACACAATGCACATATGGTGGTTAGTTCCTGTCTCATCATGCTTGAAGTGGTGTGACACTGGGATTTAAACATGGCGCAGGGGGTGTGAAGGGCGGGCCAATAATTCCGTCTCTCCTGCCACATGGACAGAGTGCTGTACAGCCTGAAAGACAAATAAATGAGGTGGAGCACACAAACATTATGGGAGAAAAGGTCCTGACTGGAAATTCTCTGTGAAACTCCCCAAAATAATGACACTTTAACCAACTAAGAAAAAGCGGTCCACAAAATCTGACAGCCACTCAGCCCGAATGCATCTCTACTGCTCCTTGGGAAAGGTTTCCAAGTAGTACTGCTAATAGAAACATAGAAAACAGGAGCAGGAGTATGCCATTTGGCCCTTCAAGCCTTCTCTGCTATCCAATATGATCATGGCTGATGATCCAACTCAGTCCCCCATTCCTGCTTCCTCCCTCTTCCCTTTGATCCTTTTCATCTTAAGATCAGTCTTGAAAACGACCCTCCTCCATTCTTTCCTCATACCCTTCAACATTTTTCCCTGTCTCGATATTTATTCAATTTGCTTTTGAATTTTGCATTAAATATAAGGTTTATGTGATCTGTGTTTAGTCTTTGGTATAAATGAATAAGTAAATCCAATTTCTACTGGAGGAATTAAAACCAAAATGTAGAAATTTCATGATGAGAAGAAATTATGCAAAATGATGAAATGAATAGTGAAAATTAATAAAGAGATTTGTAGAATCTCCATAGTTAGCTTAATGACTGCCAAATAGTGTTTAGCATACATGAGTGAGACGTAATGCATATAAATCCAAAAGTAATTAATATGATTACAATGTGTGCAATTAAAGTCAAGTGTTGCAGCAAGAAAAGGATTTGCAATCAGCTTTCAGCTGGGTTTTAGCTCTATACATTCAATCTGAGCAAAGGGGAAATCACATCACATGGAGCTAAATAGAGGAACTGCAGAACTAAGCTGATAAATCTATGAACCTTAAAGACTATGTAAAGTGAGTGTTAGTCCTCTTGAGAGTGAGAACTGTCTGAAGTCCTCCTGCTGCCATTAACTGGGGATCCATTCAGTTACCGGACCCTGCTAGTGCCCCAATGCATGTCAATATATTCTTATATGTATTAGAGATACCTTTGGTTTGTTAAGATAGAGTCAAATTCAAGTGTTGGCTGTTTCCTTGATATGATATTGTGCAGAACCAAACTTTGTTTGTGACGGTGTATATTTACAAAAGGATTTTTTGTTTGGTTGATTATGGTTGGCATGGACTGGTTAGTCCGAAGGATCTGTTTCTGTGCTGTATGACTCCATGACTCTGTATTAGGCTTTGCAAGAGTTAAATGACTTGGAGTTTTTTTTTACTGGGACTGCTGTTCTGCAAAACCCAATATTTGCAGCTAGAATTGGTTTTGATCACAAGACGTTTTATGAGGAAAGGTTAGAGAGACTGGGCTTAAATCTGCTGAAGTTCGTAATAGCAAGAGGTGACTTAATTGATAAGATCAATCAAATAGATTGGATCATGAGAGTCTCTGACGGGGTGAAGTATTTCACCTTGCAAGGGAACCTAGAAGGAGGAGAGGCTGTTTAAAAATGAGGAGTTATCCATTAAAGACAAAAATATGGAGAATCTCTTTACTCACAGAGGATCATAAGTCTCCGGAGCTCACCAGTTCAAATGGCAGTGGAAGCAGAGGCAGAGGTGGATAGATTCTTGATAAGCAAGGAGCTGCAATGTTAATGGGGGTTAGGCAATAACTGTGGAGAAATGTGGGTGTGTGGCACAGTGGCTCAGTGGTTAGCACTGCTGCCTCACAGCTCCAGGGACCTGGGTTCAATTCCCGCCTTGGAGTTTGCACATTCTCCCCATGTCTGCATGGGTTTCCTCTGGGTGGTCCGGTTTCCTCCCACAGTGCAAAGGTGTGCAGGTGAGATGAATTGGCCATGCTAAATTGCCCGTAGTGTTAGGTGAAGGGGTAAAATGGGTGGGTTGATTTTCGGAGGGTCGGTGTGGACTTGTTGGGCCAAAGTGCCTGTTTCCACACTGTGGGGAATCTAATCAGCTGTGATCTTATCGAGCAGCGTGGAGGAACCTGGTCCGAAACAGTACTCTGATAATCCTTCAAATCACACAAATAACTTGCTGTAGCTGGAAGAAGACAATACAGACAGTATCGCCTCTTATTTCTTCTGTCACTGGGAAAAAGCCAGCTTTTATAATTTATTAAAACATAACCAAATTTAGTCCACATTTACTTTTATTCAGTATTAGACTTTGTGATCTTACAGGTTAGATTATTTGCTTTTATAATCAACATTTATTTTTCCTAGCACAAACTGAGGAAATCCCTAAACACAGGTTCAATATGTTTTATTATACTTTAATTATAAATTAAATTACAGTGAAAGTGCTCATCAGCCCCAAAGTTCACAGGTTATATCATCCATGAAATCTGCAAATGCTTACAGTAAAACTAAAAGTAGGTAAGGGAAGCCTGAGACCTGTCCCTGGGGGAGTAACCTGTCAAGCTAATAATTGAATGAATGTTTCTGCAGTTCTGGCTTTTTGCAGAACATCCTTGGGGATATGGGCGATCATTCTCAATTTAGTAAGACCAAGAGAGGACACCAGATCAGTGCACAAACAACTGTACTGTAAGTGCACTGAGGAATGACTCACACCATTCACCCAACACAGCAATAAAATGTTCAATTGTATCTCAGAAAACAAGATGGTGGTGTAGTGGCAATACCATGGAATTATTAATCCAGCAGTTCAGGCTAATGTTCTTGGTTCAAATGGCAGGTGGTAGAATTTAAATTAAGCTGATAAAATCAGACTCAAGTTCAGTCATGCTCGCCATGATCAATGATTGTGACAGCTGTTCACCAGAAGGAACCAGCTATCCCTTCCTGGATAGGCCCTCACAAATGTCATAGGGCATCCGCAGCACAATAAGGTAAAATATTATAATTTAATCTAATAAATTACATTATTTATTCTTATGTAAGAATGCTAGTTACTTACTTCTCTCACCCTATCTGTACTTACCTTAACAGAAACACAAAGTTTGTGCGAAGATTTGTAGCTCGGGTGCTCGTTGTTGTGGTTCTGTTCGCCGAGCTGGAAGTTTTTGTTGCAAATGTTTCGTCCCCTGGCTAGGCGACATCATCAGTGCTTGGGAGCCTCCTGCGAAGCGCTTCTTTGATGTTTCCTCTGGTGTTTATAGTGGTCTGTCCCTGCCGCTTCCGGTTGTCAGTTTCAGCTGTCCGCTGTAGTGGTTGGTATATTGGGTCCAGGTCGATGTGTTTGTTGATGGAGTTTGTGGCTGAATGCCATGCCTCTAGGAATTCCCTGGCTGTTCTCTGTCTGGCTTGCCCTATGACACGTTTGTAATCATTAAAAACACGGAAATAGAAAAAACACACCGGATCATCAACGCCACACTCACAGGAATCCGATTCACGAGAGAAGAAGAAAAGGATAGCCAACTCCCATTCCTAATCGTGATGGTACAGAGAACACTGAATGGAGAATTCACTACAAGAGTATACAGGAAAGCCACACACACAGACCAAGTCCTAAACTATGAAAGTAACCACCCCAACACACACAAACGAAGCTGCATCAGGACACTATTCAAAAGGGCCACAACACACTGCAGTACACCAGAACTGCAAAAAGAAGAAGAGGAACACCTATACAAGGTATTCGCCAAAAACGGATACCCGCACAACTTCATCAACAGATGCCTAAGAGAAAGACCACGGAACGAGGACATACCACAACCAAAAGGACTAGCCACACTACCATACATCAGGAGCATCTCGGAACTGACAGCCAGACTACTGCGACCCCTAGGACTCATAACGGCACACACACCAACAGCCACGCTCAGACAACAATTCACCAGAACGAAGGACCCGATACTCAACATGAGCAAAACTAATGTAGTGTACAAAATACCATGCAAGGACTGCACAAAACACTATATAAGACAAACAGGAAGACAGCTAACAATCCGCATACATGAACATCAACTAGCCACGAAACGACACGACCAGCTATCCTTAGTAGCCACACACGCAGACAACAAGCAACATGAATTCGACTGGGACAACACTACTATCATAGGGCAAGCCAGACAGAGAACAGCCAGGGAATTCCTAGAGGCATGGCATTCAGCCACAAACTCCATCAACAAACACATCGACCTGGACCCAATATACCAACCACTACAGCGGACAGCTGAAACTGACAACCGGAAGCGGCAGGGACAGACCACTATAAACACCGGAGGAAACATCAAAGAAGCGCTTCGCAGGAGGCTCCCAAGCACTGATGATGTCGCCTAGCCAGGGGACGAAACGTTTGCAACAAAAACTTCCAGCTCGGCGAACAGAACCACAACAGAAACATAAATTGTTGGAGAAGCTCAGCAGGTCTGACAGTTAACCTTTCAAATCCAGTGACTTTTCTTCAGAACATTAACTCTGTTGAGTTTCTCGGTCAATTTCGGTTTTTGTTTCGGATTTCCAGTATCCACAGGTTTTAGTTTTAGTTTAGTATGCTTCCCTTGCTCAACTTTGCCTAACACATATTCCACCAAGGATTTTCAACTGCAATGCACCAGTAATGAGGCAACAGACTCCAAGAGTAATTCAGGATGGGTAATGACTGGGGGTGGTGCTGGGGCATAACTTTTCCGACTGGAGGCCAGCGACCAATGAGGTGCCGCAAGGATCAGTACTGGGCCAACTGCTTTTTGTCCTTCAAATCAAGGTTGTGTCATTTATACGAAGGTAGGAGGTATGGTTGGTAAATTTGCAGATGACACCAAAATTGAAGGTGTAGAGGACAGCGAAGAGGGTTACCTCAGATTTCAATGGGACCTTGATCAAGTGATCAGTGCATTTAGTACAGGAGTTGGGAGGTCATGTTGCAGCTGTACAGGATATTGATGAGGCACTTTTGGAATACTGCATGCAGTCCTGGTCTCCCTGCTACAGGAAGGATGTTGTGAGATCTGGAAGTGTTCAGAAAAGATTTACAAGCATGTTGCCAGGGTTGGAGGGTTTGAGCAATAGGGAGAGGCTGAACAGGCTGGGGCTGTTTTCCCTGGAGCACTGGAGGCTGAGGGGTGACCTTATAGAGGTTTATAAAACCATGAGGGGCATGGATAGGGTTAATAGGCAAAGTCTTTTCTCCAGGGTGGGGGCATCACATACTGGAGTGCATGGGTTGAAAGTGAGAGGGGAAAGATATAAAAGGGTCATAAGAAAATAAGAACTAGGAGCAGGAGTAGGCCATCTGGCCCTTTGAGCCTGCTCTGCCATTCTACAAGATCATGGCTGATCTTGTTGTGGCCTCAGCGCCACTTACCCGCCCTCTCATTGTAACCTTAATTCCTTTATTGTTCAAAAAATGTCTATCTTAGCTTTAAAAACGTTTACTGAAGTAGCATCAACTACTTCACTGAGAAAGGAATTCTACAGATTCACAACCCTCTGGATGATGAAGTCCCTTCTCAATTCAGTCCTAAATCTGCTCCCCCTAATTTTGAGGCAATGCCCTATTGTCATAGTTTCACCCACCAGTGGAAACATCTACTCTATGTCTATCTTATTTATTCTCTTCATAACGTTGCATGTTTCTATAAGATCCTCCCTCATTCTTCTAAATTCCAATGAATATAATCTCGGTCTACTTAGTCTCCCCACATAAGTCAACCCCCCCCCCACTTTACTCCAAAATCAACCTACCTCCTCTGTACCCCCTCCAGTGCTAGTATATCCTTTCTTAAATAAGGACACCAGAACTGCACATGCAGTACTCCAGGTGTGGCCACATCAGCACCCTGTACAGCTGCAACATAACTTCTCTGCTTCCAAACTCAATCCCTTTAGCAATGAAGGACAAAATTCCATTTGTCTTCCTAATTACCTGTTGTACCTGCAGACCAACCTTCTGTGATTCATGCACAAGGACACACAGGTCCCTCTGCACAGCAACATGCTGCAACATTTTACCATTCAAGTAATAGTCCTTTTTACTGTTACTCTGACCAAAATGGATGACTTCACATTTATTAACACTGTATTCCATCTGCCAGATCTTTGCCCACTCACTTAAAGTATCTATGTTTCTCTGTAGTGTTTCACAGTCCTCTCTACACTTTGCTCTGCCACTCATCTTAGTGTCATCTGCAAACCTTGGCACACTACACCTCAACTCCAAATCATCGATGTAAATTGTGAATAAGGGACCTAAGGATCAACCTTTTCACACAGAGGGTGGTGTGTGGATGGAATGAGGAAATGGTGGGGGCTGGTACAATTACAACATTTAAAAGTCATCTGGATGGGTATATGAAAAGGAAAGGTTTAGAGGGATATGGGCCAAATGCTGGCAAACGAGAGTAGGTTAATGTAGGATATGTGGTCAGCATGGGCGAGTTGGACCGAAGGGTCCGTTTCTGTGCTTATAGCTGTATGACTCTATGGCTGCTTGCCTTGCCAGTCATGTCCACATCCTGTGTGATCCTCTGAATGCTGTGATTTATAAAAGTAATGATGTAACAAGCACGACTGGAGAGGAACATCGTTTATTATTAAATACCGCACTAGAGCTACTGCTCATGGCATGTACAGGTTATTCCCAGCACAGGACAGACAACTCTGCAGACTCAATGCCTTTTTTGAAATGTGTTATCACATACAACCAAGTTTTTTAAAATCCCCATCAATGAATCACCATAATCTGGATCAGCTTGATCCTTTTGAAGGTGGACAGATTACCTTATTCAGACCAACAGATATTCTTCTAACTAACCTGCTCAAAGGTGTTATTGCGTGCGTCTGGAGCAGGTGGGCCTTGAACATAGGCCTCCTGACCCAGAGGTAGGAACATTACTACTGTACCCCAAGTTCTTTATGAAGGGCTCAGGTGATGAGTTCAAGTTAGGCAGGCCATTTTCAATAAGCTCCACAGAGAAATTAATTAATGACTCCCCATCGCAGAATCATAGGAGTTATCACAAGGAGCTTTAGGTTATATTTAAATAAGGTCATAATTGTAACGGATCTCATCTTGGGCACAAGGATCATGGAACAACATTGAGATTATGTCATGGAATTGCATAACACTGAGTATAAATGGGCAGAGTGGGCAGAGAGGGAACACTCAAGTCTAGAAAAGCACCAGTTCAGACATCAAGATAAATATGAACATACAAAGTGGAACAATTAATCCTGATCTGATGTAAGTCAGAGTCTGCTACATCATTGATTACCATGTACAGCCATATTCATTATTAATGCATAATAACTACTGTTACTTTGATGTCTAAAATAGTTCCTGCCTTCGACTTGTCCTTGACCAGTTTGTAAAGAACCCAAACTCATGCTTTTGTATAAGACTACCCAACAAAAGATAGTGTCAGTTAGGGAATTTATTACCGAGAGAATAGCAAAGATCACAAAACAGATCTGAGATCATCTAGAAAGGAGAAAACTCAAACATTCCTTTTCAAAGTTGTTTGAGTAGCTTCAAGCCCAGCAGGCATCCACTGAAGCCATGACGCTGAATTAATAGCTGTGGAGGAGACATTCTTTGAGCAGAGACTTTTCCCAAGAACCCAAGTCTCAAACAAATCTAGATAAAACAGTGGGAGCAGCAAAAGCACACAATCAGCTCAGGGGAAAAATGCCAAATCAAGTACACTCAAAAAGGAGCTGATCACTGGACATCGAAAGCAGATTTGACCTCTTAAAGGAAATTTTTGTTTTCACCTACAAACGAGGCTCAAGAACACAGCTCACCTTTCTTACAGAGCTAACAACTTTCTGAGCTATTTACCCAATGGCAAAGTTAATAACAGCAAAGGTACAGGTTTAAAGAAAATCAATTGGAATCCAAGGAGTGGCAATCACTTCCACACAGGCCTCTTCCCTTTATCTCTGAGCTCCGCATTTTTACCGAGGAATTACAATCCTGGGTCCTTCTCAAGTGCAGACTGTAGTTACATTCAGTGCAGCTTCCTTGTGAAACTGGATAGCCAGGGGAAATCAAACCACACTCCTATTTTTGCTGCAGTCTGTGTGCCGTGTACTGAGATATAAATTTCCCACAGCACAGCTAGACACTTAACAGCTGCTGTGAAAGGGTAAGTAGGTGACAAACATTGTCCTCTGGTAACCGTGACCCATGCCCACTTGTCCCTGTTGCATACTTTCTTGATTTAATTAACTGATGTGTCATACCTAAACTGCTGCTTCTTACTAAATTCAAAAATTCTTTGGGAAAAATATTTACAAATCATTTACTGCTCGGCTGTAATCCAATGTCCTGAAAAATAACAAGTGTGTGGTGAGTGTGGCAATTGGTTAAGGAATTAGGTGCCAAGTGAGTAGGGCATCAGCTAAATAAAGTGCCAGAATGCCATCAACAAGCATGTAGAAAAAGGCTCCATATACTAACCACTGCATAGAGAAACGGACGTGACAACACACACTTTAACCTACCAGATCATTTCAATATCGAGTGGAGTAGAATAATGCTTCACAGAAGCCACACTGATGAGGTTGCCAAGCATGGTGATGAAACATCTGCATGACAACCCATCAGCTCAGCGAGCAAACCAACAACAGCAAATCAAATGCCATGTGGATAGGCTGCCTGGTAAGTATCGAAGGGTCCAGGGTAAGTCAGTGTGGAGGTTGAACATGTGGGGCTAGAAGCAGCCTAAGGGGGGGTGTGTGTTGGGTTGGCAGTAGAGGAGAGGTTATTGGTTTTCGTGGGCTTAGGTAGTTGCGGGGGAGAGGTGTTGGGTCCCAGGGGTTCAGGATAGGAGATGGTGGTAGGCAGAGTTAGTCCCGTGGGTTGTGAAATTGTGCTGGGGGGTGGGGGGATGGGTTGGAGCTAGCATCTGCCTGGATGGGAGGAATGGTGGCAGTGTCAGGGGTTCATGTAGATAAGGTAGAACAATACTATGGCTTTAAGAAGTGTATTTTGTCCCTTTTATGTGAAGAAAATCACCTACATCCATGTATCCATCAGAAAAAAAATAGGTTATCAGATCTATTTGATAGATCAGCAAGTGGACAAACATGGGAAGTACAATTCCGAAGGTTCCAAACACCTTCAGCTTCGAACCAAGTCAAATACAGAACAGGCTAACACATTTCTCCACCTCAAGGTCATATCATGTGTGACATAAGTAACAGATCAATGAGAAACAAATCCTGTTTGACAAACCCCTGATAGCTTCTGATCATGATTTCATGCCAAGAGCAAATATGACACTGGCAAGATTGCACCTCAAAAGCTAATGCAAGCTTGCAGGAAGTTCTGCAGATTGTTTCATTACCAACCTGCATGCATTCTCTGACCCATGCAGTGAAAGAAACTTAGAACAAGAGCTCATTTGCTGTAAACTCTGTTTGGTCTCTTAGACAGATAAATCACTAAACTTCTTCAATTAAAAGAGCATTTAACTCGAGAATGAGCAGCCCAACTAGCACTCAATGTAGAGTGCAGAAAAGTGTTCCAGATGCTTTATATGGAAAAGATTCCATTCAACGCAGAACATTCCACAAAGTGTGTTGACTTCTTAAAGCACAATGTGGTATTTGACCATCTGATCGATGCACTGCATGTGACATCTTAAGCAATCTAATACAACAGTACCTAGTCTCAGGTGTGATTCAGACACCTACATCAGCAATGAGTAAACCTCCCTGCCTTTTGCCAATAATGCGCTCGATGCAGCAAAATGGGTAACTTTTCAACAATCTGCTATAGTCTGAAAAACATACCAAGCAACAAATCACAACCCAGCATGTATATTCATGACCTGGGGAAGATGATAGCCTAGTAATTTTATCAGTAGACTTGTAATCTAGAAACCTAGGTAATGTTATGGGCCTCTAGGTTCAAATCCTGCTGTGGCAGATGGTATACCTAAAACCTTTTTTAAAAATCTGGAATTAAGCATCATGAGTCAAATGTTGGAAAAATCCCATCTGGGTCACTGAAGTCTTTCAGGAAGGAAGTTGCCATCCTTACCTGGTCTAGTCTACGTGTGACTCCAGACCCACAGCAATGTAGTTGACTCTTAACTGCCCTCTGGGCAATTAGGGATGGGCAATAAATGGCAATAAAAGTGACACCCTCATTCCATGAATGAATAAAGAAACAAAAACATTTGGAACAGAAGAGTACATCAATACTGCAAGGGAATAAGCTTCACTTGAAGAACAACAATGTGTGGATGGATGACTTCAGCTCTTTCTCAGAGAACTAACAATGGTGTTTGGCTTTAATAATGGAATGGAAGGTGTATAACCGATTTGTAGTCCTCACTCCTCCCTGCATTACACCACTGCAAGTTCCTTCAGCCAGATCGATTCAATCTCTGATCGAATGTAAGCCAGCAGAGGTTAATCAAATCATCAAATTTGCCTTAGGTATTTCTCTAACTTGTTGTAGATTTTCATTGTCTACTTTTGAAGCAGATGGATCAAATAAAAGTAATGGCAAAAAGGTGAGAGAAAATAAACAGCATGGTGTACAGTAAATGCTGCAAAATGAAGTAATCTAGGTGACACATCTGAATATGTAAATAAGTGTTAATCAATGTTAATGACCCAGGAGAAAACATTGTGGAAGCAGGCCATTCAGCCCATCAAACCAACCCTCTGAAGAAAATCCCACTCAGACCCACCTCTTACCCTGCATTTCCCACGGCCATACCATCTACCCTGCACAACTTTGAATAGGGAGGAAGCCAGAGCACCTGGAGGGAACTCACACAGAGAACTCCACACAGATAGTCGACTGAGAGTTGAATCAGACCCTGAATCCCTGGCACTGTGAAGCAGCAGTGCTAATCACTGAGCTACCTTGCCACCCAAAGTTGTATGATTTCTGCCTTGATAATATTGAATGACAAAAGAGTCTTGAGGGGCCAAATGGCCTACTCCTGCTCTGATTGTCTATGTATCTATGTCCATGTTTCTGAGGGGAATGACATCTCTGTATATATTGATGGCTGTTCTGTTGAATGAGAACAGGAATGATCGGCTGAATAAGAGTAGAGAATAAAGGCATTTGATAGGGTTCCCCATGGTAGGCTCATTCATCAAGTCAGGATGTATAGGATACAGGGAGATTTGGCTATCTGGATTCAGAATTGGCTGGCTGACAGAAGGCAGAGAGTGGTTGTAGATGGAAAGTATTCTGCCTGGAGGACAGTGTTGAGTGGGTCCCGCAGGACTCTGTTCTTGGGCCTCTGTTCTTTGTAGTTTTTATAAATGACTTGGGTGAGGAGGTTGAGTGGTGGGTTAGTAAATTTGCAGATGACACAAAGATTGGAGATGTCATCGATAGTATAGAGGGCTACTGCAGGCTGCAGCGCGACATAGACAGGATGCAGAACTGGGCTGAGAAATGGCAGATGGAGTTCAACCTGGATAAATGCGAAGTGATGCATTTTGGATAATTGAACTCAAATGCTGAATATAGGATTAAAGACAGGATTCTTGGCAGTGTGGAGGAACAGAGGGATCTGGGTGTGCAGGTACATAGATCCCTCAAAGTTGCCACCCAAGTGGATAGGTTGTTAAGAAAGCATATGGTGTTTTGGCTTTCATTAACAGGGGGATTGAGTTTAAGAGCCGCGAGGTTTTGCTGCAGCTCTACAAGTCCCTGGTGAGACCGCACTTGGAATATTGTGTCCAGTTCTGGTCTCCCTACTATAGGAAAGATACAGAGGCTTTGGAGAGGGTGGAAAGAAGGTTTACCAGGATGCTGCCTGGACTGGAGGGCTTGTCTTATGAAGGAAGGTTGAATAAGCTTGGACTTTTCTCTCTGGAGAGAAGGAGGAAGAGAGGAGACCTGATCGAGGTGTACAAAATAATGAGAGGAATAGATAGAGTTGATAGCCAGAGACTTTTCCCCAGGCAGGATTAACTGGTACGAGGAGTCATAGTTTGAAGATATTAGGAGGAAGGTATAAAGGAGACGTCAGAGGTAGGTTCTTTACGCAGAGAGTTGTGAATGCATGGAATGCGTTACCAGCTGTGGTGGTGGAAGCAGAGTCATTGGGGGCATTTAAGCGACTGCTTGACATGCACATGGATAGCAGTGAGTTGAGGGATGCGTAGGTTAAGTGACTATATTTTACATTAGGATTAAATCTCGGCACAACATCGTGGGCCAAAGAGCCTGTCCTGTGCTGTACTTTTCTATGTTCTATGCTCTATGTTCTATGTTCTATGTTCTAAAGTAAAGTAGCTTTTATTTGTCATTTCTACCAAATACAACTGACACAATAATAATGAGACAGTGTTCCTCCAGGACCAAGGTGCTACATTGACAGCACAAACTACACGATCATACACAGGGTGGCATGAAGTGCATAAGAAGTGCAAAACACACATGTTATAGTGTGATAAAAGAATGATAATTAATAGGTATTGTTCTCACAGAAATTCAAAGTTGTGCAAAGAATTTCAGATGGAAAAGAGTCCGATCATACAGTGTTAAGGAGCCCGATGGCTTGGGGCAAGAGACTGTTGTACAGTCTAGCCATGAGAGACCAAATGTTCCGGTATCTTCTGCCAGAAAACTGGAGGGGGAAGAGTTTGAGTGAGGTGTGTGTGGGGTCTTCAACAATGCTGTTAGCCTTTCCGATGCAGCGTGTGGTGTAAATGTCTGTCATGGAGGGAAGAGAGACCCCTATGATCTTCTCAGCTGTCCTCACTATCCGCTGTAGGGTCTTACATTGTGAGACGGTGCGATTCCCGAACCAGGCAGTGATGCAGCAGCTCAGGATACTGTAGAATGTGGTTGGGGGTGGGGTGGGTGGGCTTTCCTCGGTCTACACAGAAGGTAGAGATGCTGCTGGGCTTTCTTGGCTATGGAACTGGTGTTGAGGGACTAGGTGCGATTCTCTGCCAGGTGGACGCCAAGAAATTTGGTGCTATTCATGATCTCCAGAGAGGAGCGGTCAATGTCCAGCTGAGAGTCATTGCTCTGTGCCCTCCTGAAGTCAACAACCACCTCTTTTGTTTTGACCATTTTCAGAGACAGGTTGTTTGCTCTGTACCAGTCCATTATTCTACTTTGTATGATTTTACAAATCTATGTGTTTCTGAGCCTGGTATCAGTGTATAACATTTCTAGAGAATACCTTTACTATCAGAAAATTAGACTTCATATTGAACAAAATAATTGTTGAATTATACAGTTCAGCAGATCATATCAATCCAACACCTCATCTCTGAAGAAAGGCTTACTCAATCATTTTCCCTCCTCTTTTCCAAACCCTTTTCACTTTGTCTTTTACTTACTTAAGTATTCATCCACATAAACCATTCTATATTTGACTTCCAGTTTCTCACAGGTCTTTCCACATCCTGATAATTCTTCACATCAGGAAGACAAAATGTTTGACATTAGTGCCAGTTCTTACCAGAAATAGTCTCGTCAGGACCAACATTTCAAGCTTTCTGTTACAGAAAAAGAGCTCGAGGTGACACTGGAGGAAGGAAAGGGATAAGATACTGACACATTTGGCTAAGAAATCAGACTACAACACGGGATGAAAGCTGGCTATAATTCTAATAAAAGGAATAAGGAGTTCAACAACAGCAGAAGTTGGAAAGATTTGACGATGTCTGCAACATCAGAAAGAGAAGATTAGAAATGCATCATGTGAGGAAATGTCAGCAAAAAAAAAACATATCTGTGTACGGCACTTATCAGAACCTTAAGATATTTCAAAGTGTTTAGAGTCAAGGGATTGCTTTCTCTGCATTGTCTCTGCTAAAATGTAGGGAATAAGATAACTATGTGTGGACAGGAAAGGCCCATACGAGGCAGTGTGATCAATAACCAGGACCAGAGCAATTTTAGTTATGGTTGAAGGAAGAGTACTCACCAGGGCATAGCACCTCAATCATACCCAGATTACTGTTGCATTTAACTGAGAGGGAGGTCTGGATTTCATTTTAACGTCTTATCACAGCTCAGATTGTGGAGCACTCTGTCAATACCACACCGGAAATAATCCCAGCCGATACTTTATGCTCAGGATGCTGGAGTGGGATTTGACTCCAGAACAAAGTGGAATGAAGATGACGGGCAGAACCAGATGAGAATGTGTGAAGCCTGAACACAGTAACATTGAGAGAATCTGAGGATGATCGACCTGTTACTGAGCTTTGGGATGGAGGGTGATAAAGGCCATTTCAGCACAGTTTTAAAACGAAGAAGATAACTTTAAATTTCAGGTGTTCTGAAACAGATAATTCAGATAGTTCAACAAGGATGGACAAGGGGTGAGGGCGTAATGGGGTGAAACAGATTTTATAGAAGATGAGTGAACAGGCAAATGAAGACTGAATAGTTAGGTGTTGGGGGGATTGCACAAAAGCATGAAGCTCAGTTCCATCAGACTGAGATGAGGCTGGATGAAAGGCATGATTCAGAAAATAGCAAATGTGCAGAGTTTATGAGGGAAAGAAATGAGACTGAGGGAATACTTCTATAGCAGTTGGGAGGCCATGTTGCAATTGTACAGGACATTGGTGAGGCCACTTTTGGAATACTGTGTTCACGTTACTCTCCCTTCTATAGGAAGGATGCTGTGAAACTTGAAAGGGTGCCGAAAAGATTTCCAAGGATGTTGCCAGGGTTGGAGAGTTTGAGCTATATGGAGAAGCTGAATAGGCTGGGGCTGTTTTCTCTGGAGCATCAGAGGCTGAGGGGTGACCTTATAGAGGTTTATAGGTAAAAACAATGACTGCAGATGCTGGAACCCAGAGTTTAGACTAGAGTGGTGCTGGAAAAGCACAGCAGGTATTCCTGATGAGGGGCTTTTGCCCGAAACATCGATTTTACTGCTCCTCGGATGCTGCCTGAACTGCTGTGCTTTTCCAGCACCACTCAAGTCTAAACTTATAGAGATTTATAAAATCATGAGCAGCATGGATAAAGTAAATAGACAAGAGCATTTCCCAGGATATGGGAGCATAAAACTAGAGGGCACAGGTTTAAGGTGAGAGGGGAAAGATTTAAAAGGGAACTAAGGGGCAACTTTTTCACACACGAGTGTGGAATGAGCTGCCAGAGGAAGTGGTGGAGGCTGGTACAATGACAACATTTAAAAGGCTTCTGGATGGATATATGAATAAGAAGGGTTTAGAGGGATATGTGCTAAATACTGGCAAATAGGATGAGATGAATGTAGGATATCTGGTCAGCATGGATGAGTTGGACCGAAAGGTCAGTGTTGTACATCTCTATGACTGTATAAATATGTTTGTGTGGAGATTATTTATCGGGCAATATTTACATTAGGAACATATTTAGAAACAGTATTTGATCTCAACGAGTTAAATGATCAATATTTATCATTTTTTGGCATTCTGTGAGCTGTTATAAAGGAAATTGAATTTGAAATTTGAGATTTTCCATCACTGAGCCAGTATAGTTCAGCGAGGACAGGGTGCTGTGCGAGGTGGACACAGCATGGGTGTGAATCAGCTGACCTGTTGAATGTGAATCATTTGGAGAAATGACAGAGAGAGTTATGAGCGGGATGTTGGGAAACTGACAAATCTGGGGCTGGTCTCCTTAGAGGAGAAAGGTGAAGAGAATATTTAATTGAGACATTCAAAATCATGAAGTATTTTTTATTCTTTCATGAGATCTGGGCATCACAGGCAAGGCCAGCATTTGCTGCTTATCAATATTGTCCTTGAGCGAAAATGAATGTTTGGAGGGATATGGGCCAAGTGCAACCAGGCTGGGGTTGACTGGTTGGACTGAAGAGTCTGTTTCTGTGTTGTATGACACTTTGAGTTTATAACTCAGTGGTTGGATCGCTGGGCTAGAGTAAGAGTCTAGTTAAGAGTCAAAAACATCGCGGTGTGTCTGGAGTCACATGTCTGCCAGACTGGGTGCGAATGACAGATTTGTTTCACTGCTGGACATTAGTGAACTACATGGATTTTGTTTTGCAAATGCTGATAGTTTCAAGCACACCATTACTGAGTTTGTCTTTATATTCCAGACTATTAACTAAATTTAATTTGGCATGATGGGATTTGTGTCCACATCCCATAAGACCATGAGAACTAGAAACAGGAGTAGGCCATTCATCCCCTCTGGTTCCCCTCCACCTTCAATAGGATCTTGGTGGATTCAACTTTCCTCAAATCCATTTTCTGGCCTTTTCCCCGTAATCCTTGATTCCCCGACTGATCCAGAATCTATCTCAGCCTTAAATACGCAAAATTACTCTGCCCCCACCGGTCTCGGTGGCAAGGGATTCCCAGGACTCACAACCCTCTGCAAGAAGAAATTCCTCCTCATCTCAGTCTTAAATTGGTGCCCTTTATTCTGACACTATACCCTCTGGTCCTACACTGTCCCATGAGGCAATACATTCTCTCAGCACTTACCCTGTCAAACCCCTTCAGAATCTGACATGTCTCAATGAGATCACCTCTCATTCTATAAAGTGTACTTCTGTTCCCATGTAATCAGATGACACAAATTCAAAACGATCATCAAGAAACCACAGGAGATATGAGGGAAATGTTTTTGTTTTGGTTTTAACAAAGAATGCACTGACTGAAAGGGCACCAGAAGAAATTACAATAACCATTGTTAAGAAAAGACAGACTGGGCCAAATCTTGCTTCATTCTTTTCTTTTGCGACAACCAGCTCCATGTCCCTGAACGCAGGGACGCATCCACACTTCCATTATAGGAGATCCCTCGTAACGTAATGTAGGAAAGTTGGGGAAAGTTAAACCATGCGTCCTTTCTCACTGCGGACAGTCAGTTACAGTATTGTGAAATGTAACCATCCAGCATCACAGAGACCCAATTTGGCAGCTGCATGTTCACAGGGGGAGGTTAGAGGGCTGGGGGAGAAGGTGCCATTTGGACAGGATGCCAGGTGGGTACAGGATAGAATAACAGCTGGTAACTGTGGTGCAGGCTCAAAGGGCCGAATGGCCTACTCCTGCAGCTATCTTCTATGTTTCTCAGATGCCATGTGGAGATTCTGCCAAGTGGATGGAGGGTGCGGTACCAGGGGTAGGCTAAAGCTGCGGAGGGTGACAGGTAGGCAGGGTGCAGGTGCAAACAAATAGAACCAGCAAATGGCTGTCAATAATTGGCATGGACGGGGTGGACCGAAGGGTCTGTTTCCATGCTGTACATCTCTATGACTCTATGACTCTATAATTGTGTTGAGAAAATTGAAATGAGTACAATATTTTTTCGAAGAGAATGGGATAAATACTGGGGGAGGAGGGTGGGGGGAATGACTGAACTGGTGAGCAGTAGGTCTTGAGACTAATTGAATTATCCCACTAAAGAAACAGAAGAGTTTTATAGGGCAGAAGAGTCTCCTTTTGTTCAGTGCCATTCTATAAAATGGAAAAGTGAAGAAAAACATTGGAGGTCAAATATAACGGACTAGCAAGGTAATCTTTTGCATCAGTGGTTTAGTTTATTGATGCTTCAGCTACTTCTCACTAAACAAGTTTCACCAGGAACCCAAGAAATAGTTGATTAGAATGAGAGATTTGCAATAATGTCTTCAAAAGTGAATTGATTTCAGCTCCAGTAGATGCAAAAGGTCAAAGTCACACAGCTCACCTCGAAGTAAATTTGCCTACACAACACAATCACAAAAGTAATTTGCAGTATGAAACTCCTTGAGGCACTTTGATGATGTGACAGGATTCTTTATAAACAAAGACATTTCTGCATCTTTTCCCCTTAATTCTAACCTCAAGTGCCATGAAGCTGAGTTGTGATCACTGGCAGAAAAGGCTGAACAAACTAGCGGTCCCTTTCCTTAGCAAGGGAAGGTTGAGGGTGTAACATAGTTCAGGTCTTTCAAGTTGTGAACAGTTTTAATAAATGTGTTCCCACATTCTGCTGAGTCCAAAATTAGGGAGTTGTGAACATCTGATAGTCATGAGTAAATCCCATGGCAAATTTGGAATAAACCTCTTTACGCAGGGAGTGCAAGGAGTTAAATGTAAGGGCTAAAGGGTTAAAAGGACATTTAGAGAAAGTGGGAACTGGCTACTGAATTGATTGATCAGCCATGATCATATTGAAGGGTGGAGCAGGCTTAAGCAACTGAATGGCCTATACCAGCTCCTACTTTCTATGTTATTATGAACAGTGCATGAGAATGTGGAACATGACCATAAGACCTAGGGGAAGACGTAGGCCATTCAGCCCTTGGGGCTACTCAATGAGATCATGCCTCACCCGATGATGCTCAACTCCATGTTCCTGCCTTTTCCCCCTCGCCCTTGATTCCTTTCCTGATTAAAAATTGAATGTATTTAAAGAACCCAGCCTTGATAACCTTCTGTGATAAAGAATTCCACAGATTCAGCACCCAACGAGGGACATGGAGTGGTAGAGATGAAAAGCCGAGATGTATTTAAAGGGAAGCTGGAGGGACAGAGGAATAAAAGAAAATTCTGATGGGTTATGATGAAATAAGTCTGGAGGAAGCTGTTGTGAAACATAATCCCTGGTGCTGACCTTTGAGCTGCAAAATCGGCTTCTGAGCTGTGACTGTGAGCTAACTTTATTTGAGTGCTAGTTTTTCCTGACTTCCTTTCATTTTTCATCCATGGGACATGGGTGTTACTGGCTAGCATTTATTGTCCAGCCTGAATTGCCCTTAAACTGAATTATTTCCAAGCTATTTCAGAGTTAATCACGTTACGGTGTTGTTACCCCTCACTGGGGTAATGTGCAGGAAATTAAACCCCACTATTCCCAGAGCGAACTCAAACATTAAAGAGTTCATAAACATACACAAAATTCCTCCACTTTTAAATCCAGGTTAACAGAAAGTACAGGCCAGGTTTCTGAACTTAACAAGAGTGACTATTTATTACAAAGAAATAGACTTTACCTGCAGGTGAACAATTATGAGCTGATGATGTATAACTTTACTCATTAAAACTTTAACCCCCCTTATAAAACTCTTCCTGTACACACATCCACAAAGAAAATGTGGGTGTTCTGGTTGGAGGGAAAGACTGGGAAGGCAGATCAATAATCTATGTTCGTAGGGTTTACTGAGATGATCCTATTGTTTATCAGGACTTGCTGCTCCTCAATATTCTTTCTCCCGTGCTTTCAAGCACTTGGAAGAGTAAAGAGTGACTAATTCACAACTTATAATGTCTGAATTTATTTAAAAGCAATGGCTCATGGAAATTGGAAAAATAAATGGGCTTTCATCCAGCTTTAGGTGATTATAAACGGTAGAAAAAAATACAGCACCTCCCCATTCATAGGTCCAACGGTTTTTGGCTATTTTGCTCACACCCACAAGCAGTTCAGCTGTTGGGGAACCAATCATATTACTGTTGGCAGGCAGAGATCACCTGTCCACAGACTAATCAGCTGTATGTTGCCAGCTGAATCTCCCTTCCAGCATAGCCCTATAGCTCCAGCTCCTCTGCAATAACTTACTGCCACACACTCTCTTCAACAAACAAGAGTAAACTGTAATGCTGCTGGCAGCTTGCTGTAAAAAAAAACATATCACCCTCACCTTGACCTCCTTCTACCTATCACATTTCCATCACCCCTCCCCCCAAGTCCCTCCTCCCTACCTTTTATCTTAGCCTGCTTGGCACACTTTCCTCATTCCTGAAGAAGGGCTCATGCCCGAAACGTCGATTCTCCTGTTCCTTGGATGCTGCCTGACCTGCTGTGCTTTTCCAGCAACACATTTTCAGCTTTGGTTTTTAAAACAGTCATTTTGTTCCATTTAGTTCATAATCAAAAATACAGAAAAATACAGTGATCAAATCTTTACAAGTGAAAGTGGAGTCATGAGTAAATGGGGCACATGTGGCAGATTCTGTTACAAGGATAGTAAGTGGTTCAAAGCATTTACTCTGTACCTTTTTCCACAGATGCTTCCAGACCTGCTGAGTTTCTCCAGCACTTCCTGTTTTGATTTCAGATTTTCAGGACATTGATTTTTTTTCAAGAATAGCAAATTTCCTTCCTGAAAGGACATTAGTAAATCAGGCGAGCTTTGAAGGCAATTGATAATTCGAATCATTACTAAGACTAGTTTTATACTCCAAATACATTGGATTCAAACTTTAACAGTTATCATGTTCAGTCCAGACAATTAGTCAAGATCAGTGGATTACCAGCCCGGTGGTATTAGCGCGACAGCACAGGCCCCAACCATGAGTTCCTGCAATATTCTTGTTAAAACTGACCTCTAAGGCTCAGCCCTTTCTCAACTGCAAAAACGTTAGTTTGGTTGGCATCATATTTTCTGATAATGCCTGAGTTTTTTACAACATTAAAGCTGCCATATAAATGCAACTTCTTGTTGATACCTCCAGAGTCATAGAGTCATAGAGGCGAAAGTCAGGACTGCAGATGCTGGAGATTAGAGTCGAGAGTGTGATGCTGGAAAAGCACAGCAGGTCAGGCAGCATCCAAAGGGCAGGAGAATCGATGTTTCAGGCAAAAGTTCTTCAATCAGGAATGAAGGCTTTTGCCTGAAACATTGATTCTCCTGCTCCGAGGATGCTGCCTGACCTGCTGTGCTTTTCCAGCACCACACTCTCGACCCATAGAGGCATAGAGTTGTTTGGCATAGAAACAGATCATATGGTTCAACTCATCAATGCTTATCAGATATACTAAATAAATCTTGTCCCATTGGCCAAGATTTAGAGGCCCATATCCCTCTAAACCCTCTCTATTTGTATGTCCATCCAGATGCCCTTTAAATGTTGTAATTGTACCAGCCTCCACTTCTTTCCTCTGGCAGCTCATTCCACACACACACCATCCTCTTCTTGAAAATGTTGCCCTTATTTCCCTTTCAAATCTTTCCCCACTCACCCTGTAGCCTGGACTACCCCAGGGAAAAGACCTTGTCTATTTATCCTATCCATGTCCCTCATAATTTTATAAACCTCTTTAAGGTTACCTCTCAACCTCCAACATTCCAAGGAAAACAGCCCCATCCTATTCAGCATCTCCCTATAGCTCAAACCTTCCAACTCTGGCAACACCCCTATAAATCTTTTCTAAACCCTTTCAAGTTTCACAACATCCTTTACCTGCCCCTACACTTGCCACTCAGTGTACCTTGGCACGGATATAGAGGTGCTGGTGTTGGACTGGGGTGGACAAAGTTAGAAGTCACACAACACCAGGTTATAGTCCAACAGGTTTATTTGAAATCACAAGCTTTCAGAGCGCTGCTTCTTCATCAGGTGACGAAAGATTGTGATTTCAAATAAACCTGTTGGACTATAACCTGGTGTCATGTGACTTTTGCCTCTTGGCATGGAGACATAGGAAGCTTTTTGCATTATTTCTTCCTCGAAACTCTGCACCTTTTGAAACTTGTGGGCCAGCAAGTTTTAAAATGTCTGTAGTTCATGCGATTTCCTCACAAATGAGTGAGCCATATTTCAGAATCAAATGAAAAAATCTCAGGTGTATGCAAATTAAAATAGTAATGGTGATTCCACGATACGTTTGATTCCTGCAGGAAAATTATGAGGCAAGCACAGGCAATATTCCGAGACATGTTATTTCGGAAGAATTGAAGAATGTCATTGAGAAGATAATTTTATACGTAAAATGAAGGTGAGGCAATAAGACTCTGCATTTCTGATCTAATCCAAGAATAAATCATTACCTCTTTGCTATCTTGTAAAGATTTGCCATAACAAACGTAGCGAAGTTCAGACTAAGCTTTAATATTCCATTGCACCATAAAAATACACATTCAGGATCTTTTTTTTATTTATTCATTCACAGGATATGTGGACATTACTGGCTAGGCCAGCATTTATTGCCCAGAGAGCAGTTAACTGTCAACTGCATTGCTGTGGGTTGGAGTCATATGTAGGAGAAAGTGAGGACTGAAGATGCTGGAGATCAGAGTCAACCGTGTGGTGCTGGAAAAGCACAGCAGGTCAGGCAGCATCCAACAAGCAAGAGAATGGATGCTCCAGACAAGAGCCCTACTGAAGGGTTCTTGCCCAAGACACTAATTCTCCTATTCCTTGGATGCTCCCTAATCTGCTGTGCTTTTCCAGCACTACACATTCAACTCTGGAGTCACACATAGGCCAGACTGGGTAAGGATGGCACACTACTTCCCTAAAGAACATTAACAAACCAGATGAGTTTTCCTTGACAATCGCAACAGTCATCATTAGATTATTAATTTCCAGTTTCTATTAAATTCAAACTCTAACATCTGCTGTGTAAGGGTTTGAACCTGGGTTCCCAGAACATTAACAGTCAGCGATAATGCCACTAGGCCATTGCTTCCCCATCATCAGTTAGTGATCATTAAGCAGAGGGTTTTAAAAAGAATTTCCTTATTTTCTTCTGCATTATTCCATGAAGAATCATTTTGATGTATTCTCCAGAAAGGACTAAATCTCCCATGTTCAGGAATTAATTTCAGTGGAGTCAGACTAGACAGAAAGTGTGGCAAATATTTTTTGAAAACCCTTTGTCCTGTGAAGTTTGCATGATGATGGATTCTGTCTGTGTCAGTTTTGCCTGACATGGTATTTGTGCAGTGAGTGTGATTAAAGTATCATGGTATTCCTGGTTTGTTTCATAATAATCTTCCCCTTTTGGGTAGCCAAGTGTATAATGAAGAGATAAGGCTGTCTGAGCAAGAGATCGTGTTTTTGAACAAAGAGAGGCAAGTGTGTTATGAACAAGGTGTTAAATATGCAGTAAAAATGATGAATGCATGTGGTGAAAAGTTTATCATTTTTGTTGCGCTAAAATTGATTATTGCCAGATTTTGGTATCTGTTTAATTCCTTCCAAATTAGATCCTTTTGCTGCAATGAGATAGTTTATGATAAAATCATGCAGAACTGGAGGAGAAAATAATTTCTTCGTCATTTTAATTTTCTGTAAGATTAGAAAATTAAATTGGAATTAACTTAAAACTGAACTGATTGATTTTAGTTATGCAGAGGTGATATGCTTTTTCCATCCATTAAGTCAGTAATGGTTTCTATCCACCATCTGAAAAGTATTGAGTTTTTGTCATGTGTACATGGGTGGTTGCTTTGGTTTATTCCTTCAGCTGACTGAAGTAAATCAGTCCAATCTCATTTGTGTTTCATTTATTCTAAGAGTTGCTCATCAATTGTTAGTCACATTGATTTTCTGCACACTCAAATTCAGCAGATCATATTCACTTCTTTCCTGATTCATTCATCTTCAGAATGTAGGTGGCATTGGCAAGCCCGGAATTTATTACCCATCTCTGAGTTGCCAATCAAATAGCCTGCTTTGTCCTGAGTACCATCCGAATTGCTTTAGCTGTGCATGGCTGCTTCCTACAGTAAGCCCACCACATCCATTCAACAGCTTAAAACATCCATTCCATCCACCAGTACCAGTGTTTGCCAGTTGCAGGGAAAACGAATGAGACTAACTCTCTGACAGCACATTCTGTAACCTCAATCACCTGCCTGAATAATGCATCAGTAATACTTAATGCATCATCAAATCTCTGTTCCTCCAAAAAGTCATGCTTCATCCTGAGCTGGACATAGACTGGTCATTCCATTACCGCTGTGCACATTCTCTCACAGGACGTGTGCGCAGTTCAAGATGATTCTCAGGAGCAACTCCTACCCTGTCCTATCCAATGTGTAATGATGCTAGCCAGGAGCTCTGCTGTTATGCTATACAATTCTCATAGAGTCATAGAGCTGTACAGCGCAGAAACAGCCCCTTCAGTCCAACTCATCCATGCCAACCACATATCCTAAATTAATCTAGTCCCATTTGCCAGTATTTGGCCCATATCCCTCTAAACTCTTCATATTCATTTACCCATTCAGATCACTTTCAAATGTTGTAATTGTACCAGTCTCCACCGTCTCCTCTGGCAGCTCATTCCACATACACACCACCCTCTGTGTGAAAAATGTTGCCCCTCAGGTCCCTTTTAAATCTTTGCCCTCTCACCCTTAGCCTATGCCCTCTAGTTTTGGACTCCTCTACCCTGGGGAACAGACCTTGTCTATTCACCATATCCATGCTCCTCATGATTTTTTAAATCTCTGCAAGGTCTCCCCTCAGCCTCTGACACTCCAGGGAAAACAGTCTCAGCCTGTTCAGTCTCTCCCTGTAGCTCAAACCCTCCAACCCTGACAACATCCTTGTAAATCTTTTCTGAACCCTTTCAAGTTTCACAACATCCTTCCAATAAGACGGAGACCAGAATTGCACACAATATTCCAAAAGTGGCCTAATCAATGTCCAATGCAGCTCCGACATGACTTCCCAACTCCTGTACCCAATCCACTGACCACTAAAGGCAAGCATACCAAACACCTTCTTCACTATCCTGTCTACCAGTCTCTCCACTTTCATGTGGACACATCTGTCATGTTACATCCTCCACATCCACAACAGCTTACTTGCAACCACTCTGTCATATCCATTGTCCATCGGTGCCTTAGTGCTGCTCCCCTGTACCTTACCCTCCAGAAAGAGTCTCAGTTGCTCTCCTGCTCTGATCAAAATGGCCAACGTATTGACTTTTCTTGGATGCCATTTATTAAATTTAATTTTGCTCATGACTTGCATTGTTGGTGGTGAGCTGCATTCTCAAACTTCTGCAGTCCACATGCTGCAGGTAACACCACTGTGTTGTTAGGGGGAGAATCCCAGACCCAACGACAGTGGAGGAACAGCGATATATTTTCAAGTCAGGATGGCGAGTGGTTTGGGGAAGAACTTGCGGGTGGGTGGTGTTCCCATGTATCTATTGCTCTTGTCCTTCTAGATGGAAGTGGCCGTGGGTTTGGAAGGTACTGTCTGAGGATCTTTGTTGACTTTCTGCAGTGCACCTTGTAGATGGTACACACTGCTGCTACTGAGTGTCAGTAATGGACAGAGTGGATGTTTATGGATGTGGTGCCAATCAAGCAGTTGCTTTGTCCTGGATGGTGTCAAGCCTCTTGAGTGTTGTTGGACCTGCACCTATCCAAGCAAGTGGGGAGTATTCCAAAATATTCTTGACCAGTGCCTTGTAGATGATACTCAGGCTTTGGGAAGCCAGGAGATGATTTTATTAATTGGAATTGTATTGAGGCAACATTATTGTCAATAGCTTGGAGACAGTGACTGCAGATGCTGGAAGTCAGAGTCACTAGATATGAAGCTGGAAGAGCACAGCAGGTCAGAGAGTGTCCGAGGAACAGGGAAGTGTAGAGTGGATAGGTGGGAAGGAAGACGGACAGATCAAGAGTGTGGAGCCAAGTCACTCCACATTGCCCACCAACCTATCACAATCACCTCCTGCCTTCGCTCACCTATCGCCATCCCAACTATCTTTCCCCCAGCCCCACCCTATCTCCCCTTATTTATTTCTCAGCCCCCTTCCTCTTCCCCAGTCCTGACAAAGGGTTAAGCCTGAAGAATCGGACTCTCCAGCTCCCCTGACGCTGCCTGACCTGCTATGCTCTTCCTAGAGCCACACTTTATCGACTCTGACTTCTCTAGCATCTGCAGGCCTCACTATCCCCTCTGTGAAGGAGAAGCGGAGTTCACGTCCCATATCTTTCAGAGTCTGAATGCAGGTTACAGGACCTGAAACATTGGACCTGCTTTCTCTCCACGGAACTGCTGGTCACTTCCATCCACCGAAAGGTTTGTGCACATGCTTAGTCTACCATGCTGTTGCCGCGACTCCTCATGACTATCAGACGTCATTGTCATCCAGGCATTGATGTCTGCAGCACAGGAAAAGGCCCTTCAGCCCATCACGTCCACGTTGATCAAAGACAACCTCCTAACTATTCTAATCCCATTCTCCAGCGCTTATGCCCTGGCATTGCAAAGTGTACATCTAAATACTTCTTTAATGTTATGAGGGTTTTTGTCTCTGCCACCATCACAGGCAGTGAGTTCTATCATCCTCTAGATGAGAGAGTTTCTCCTCACATCCCCACTCAACCTATTCTTAAATCTACACCCCTGGTCATGGATCCCTCCATCAAGGGGAAACCTTTCCATCCTTAAAGCAGTGTCACAACATCTAGTGGTTAAAATTAATTCACTGTTAGGATAATGGCATCACTGGAAAGTTCTGCCTTTATTAGATTAGATTCTCTACAGTGTGGAAACAGGCCCTTCGGCCCAACAAGTCCACACCACCCTCTGAAGAGCAACCCACCCAAACCCATTCCCCTACATTTGCCGCTGACTAATGCCCCATAACACTATGGGGCAATTTAGCATGGCCAATTCACCTGACCTGCACATTTTTGGACTGTGGGAGGAAACCGGAGCACTCGGAGGAAACCCACGCAGACGCGGGGAGAATGTGCAAACTCTACACAGACAGTTGCCCGAGGTGGGAATTGAACCCGGGTCCCTAGTGCTGTGAGGCAGCAGTGCTAACCACTGAGCCACCGTGCCACCCACGTGCCATCCACTGTCCTTCTCAAATTTCCCTTAAAATGATGACAGATGACTCAGGCGATGCTGCAGCTCGTGTGGTGAAGATGCACACACATTGTTGTCAGGGAAGAAGTTACATAGGAGTGTAGAAAATAGGGATAGGAGGAGGCCATTCGGTCCCTTGGGACTGCTCTGCTATTCAATACAAGCATGGCTGATCATCCAACTCAGTCCCCTGAGATAAATGGAAAATACTGCAGATGCTCGAACACAGAGAATGAAACAAGCACAGAGAATGCTGGAGAAACTCAGCAGATCAGGCTGCATCCATGAAGAGAGAAAAACAGTGTTCCGTTTTGAGTCTGGTATGATACTCCAGAACAGAATGCCTTCTTCCTACTTTTTCTCCAATCCCTTTGATCCCTTTAGCCCAGAACGATAATTAACTCCTTCTTGAGAACGTTGTTTCGGCCTTAACCACCGTGGCGGCACGGTGGCACAGTGGTTAGCACTGCTGCCTCGCAGTGCCAGAGACCCGGGTTCAATTCCCGACTCAGGCGACTGACTGTGTGGAGTTTGCACGTTCTCCCCGTGTCTGCGTGGGTTTCCTCCGGGTGCTCCGGTTTCCTCCCACAGTCCAAAGATGTGCAGGTTAAGTGAATTGGCCATACTAAATTGCCGGTAGTGTTAGGTAAGGGGTAAATGTAGGGGTATGGGTGGGTTTCGCTTCGGCGGGTCGGTGTGGACTTGTTGGGCCGAAGGGCCTGTTTCCACACTGTAATCTAATCACTTGTTATAGCAGAGAATTCCACAGACTCAGCACTCTCTGAGTGAAGAAAATTTCCCTCACTTCAGTCCTAAATTACTGACCTGGTATCCTTCGACAGAGACTCCTGGTTCTGACCACCTCCATCATCGGGAATGTCATTTCTGTTATTTACCATGGCTAGTCCCGTTAGAATTTCATGGGTTTTTTTAATGAGATCTGCCCTCAATCTTCTGAACGCCAATGAAAATAGTCCTGACTGGTCCAGTACGTCTTCATACATCTGTCCAACAAGTTTATTTGGAAGTACTGATCTTGTGTGATTTTATTTTTTATAACTTTGTCCACCCCAGTCCAACACCGGCTCCTCCACATCGTACATCAGTCCTGCTATCGCAGTTATCAGTTGGGTAAACCTTTGTTGCACTCTCTCCAAAGGTTTTAATGCAGTGTTAATGAAGAAATTGCAATTTGATGTCTGACTTAGAGGGAAGCTGGCTGGTTGAATTGATCCTTCTGCGAGTTTGCATCCCGAAGAGTATTCTATCTGAACCTAGTAAAATAGGATATTATGGTATTGAAGAATCTAATAGATATTTGTTACACTTGTCTATTTTTGTCTCCATTCATTCACAGGACGAAGGTATCACTGGCTAGTCCAGCATTTATTGCCCATCACTAAGGGCGGTTAAGAGCCAACCACATATCTGTGGGTCTGGAGTCACATGTTGACCAAACAGATAAGGACAACAGTTTGCTTCCCGAAACGACACCAGTGAACCAGATGGGTTTTTCCTACAATTGGCAATGGATTCATGATCATCATTAGACTGTTAATTCAAGATATTTTTATTGAATTCAAATTCCCCCATCTGCCATGGCAGGATTCAATCCAAAGTCCCCAGAATGTTAGCTGGGTCTCTGGATTAACAGTCCAATGATAAACCCACTAGGCCATCACATCCTCGAACAAATATTACATTCACAGGCACCTATGTGTCAGAGTTAACCTTAAGAAACAAATTTACACAGACAACATGCTTCTGGTAGCATGTCATCCTTAAGGGATCCTACAGTTAGATGCAGTATGAGATCATTATACCCTCATTTCACATGCAATGACACAGTATGATGATTCATTGACATAATGACTGTGAGACATAACACAGCATATCTGCTGCCTTTGAAATTTGGTAAAATCATATGTTTGCGAGCCGCTGTCGAAGGAGCTTTAGTGAGTTCCTGCAAGGAGAAAGTGAGGGCTGCAGATGCTGGAGATCAGAGCTGAAAATGTGTTGCTGGAAAAGCGCAGCAGGTCAGGCAGCATCCAAGGAACAGGAGAATTGACGTTTTGGGCATAAGCCCTTCTTCAGGAATGAGGAAAGTGTGTCCAGCAGGCTAAGATAAAAGGTAGGGAGGAGGGACTTGGGGGAGGGGCTTTGGAAATGCGATAGGTGGAGGGAGGTCAAGGTGAGGGTGATAGGCCTGAGTGGGGGTGGGGGCGGAGAGGTCAGGAAGATGATTGCAGGTTAGGAAGGCGGTGCTGAGTTCGAGGAATTTGACTGAGACAAGGTGGGGGGAGGGAAAATGAGGAAACTGGAGAAATCTGAGTTCATCCCTTGGTGCTCACCTTCCACCCTACCAACCTTCGCATAAACCAAATCATCCGCCGACATTTCCGCCACCTCCAAACAGACCCCACCACCAGGGATATATTTCCCTACCCACCCCTCTCCGCCTTCCGCAAAGACCGTTCCCTCCGTGACTACCTGGTCAGGTCCGCGCCCCCCTACGACCCACCCTCCCATCCTGGCACTTTCCCCTGCCACCGCAGGAACTGTAAAACCTGTGCCCACACCTCCTCCCTCACCTCCATCCAAGGCCCTAAAGGAGCCTTCCACATCCATCAAAGTTTTACCTGCACATCCACTAATATCATTTATTGTATCCGTTGCTCCCGATGCGGTCTCCTCTACATTGGGGAGACTGGGCGCCTCCTAGCAGAGCGCTTTAGGGAACATCTCCGAGACACCCGCACCAATCAACCAAACCGCCCGTGGCTCAACATTTCAACTCCCCCTCCCACTCTGCCGAGGATATGGAGATGCTGGGCCTCCTCCACCGCCGCTCCCTCACCACCAGACGCATGGAAGAAGAACGCCTCATCTTCCGCCTCGGAACACTTCAACCCCAGGGCATCAATGTGGACTTCAACAGTTTCCTCATTTCCCCTTCCCCCACCTCATCCTAGTTTCTAACCTCCAGCAAAACTGTCCCCTTGACTTGTCCGGACTTGTCCGACCTGCCCAGCTCCTTTTCCACCTATCCACTCCACCCTCTCCTCCCTGACCTATCACTTTCATCTCCTCCCCCACTGACCTATTGTACTCTATGCTACTCTATCCCCACCCCCACCCTCCTCTAGCTTATCTCTCCACGCTTCAGGCTCTCTGCCTTTATTCCTGATGAAGGGCTTTTGCCCGAAACGTCGATTTCAAAGCTCCTCGGATGCTGCCTGAATTGCTGTGCTCTTCCAGCACCATTGATCCAGATTGTGGTCTTTCACACCATCTTAGCTATAAGGTACCTAAACTCAGAATCTGAGAAAATTAGAAATTTAAAGAAACAAAAGGTTCAGCATTACAGTCCTTCACGCAGACTGCACCAGGCCTCCATATCTCACCAGGCCGGGTTCTGTCTCCTCTGTGCTGATCTTACCTGTACTCCTCAAACTCACTCTCCACTGAAGGTAAGTATTTAAAGTAAAAGAAAGAGAAAGGAAAAGAGAACTGAATGTGGGCAGAGCAAATGAGCTCCGCATACACTGTTCTGCTATTCTTCTGGGTTAGTATAACTCTACAAGATACTCTGCAGAAATTCACCAAGGTTCCTGAAACAGCACCTGTCAAACTGACAACAACCACCATCAGGACAAGGGCAGCAGGTTCATGGGAACACCATCCCCTGCAAGTTCCCCTCCAAATCATTCACCATCCTGATTTGGTAATCACTCACCATTCCTTCCCTCTCACTGCGTCAAAATCCTGGAACTCCATCCCTCAGAACATTGTGGGTCAATCTACAGCACATGGACTGCAGCAGAGTAAGAAGGCAGCTTCACCCCACCTTCTCAAGGATAACTAGAGACAGGCAATAAATGCTGGCTTAGCCAGCGATGCTCACACCCTCTGAATGAATGATCTACCATATTGTGAGGGGAAAACAGAGTCAGCTTAAATTCTAAATTAAATACTTCAAATTCTCTGTCGGCAGTGGGAATATTATACCTGAGTACTTAGAAAACAACATTAGAATCAGATGACATCAGCATTGATTTACAAAAGGGAAATCATGCTTGACAAATCTTCTGGAATTCTTCAAGGGAGCAATAGTAGTGTTGCTCAGGGTGAGTCAAGCATGTGGGGGGTTTATTTAGACTTTCAGAAAGTTTCAACTATGGGTTACAGGAGAGATTAAAGCTCAGTGCAAAATTAAAGCTCATGGGATCAAGGGTAGTGTATTGAGATTGATAGAAAATTGGTTCCCAGACAGGAAACAAAGAGACGGACTAAATGGTTCTTTTTTCTGAATGGCAGGCAGTAATTTTCTGAATGGCAGGCATTGGTACTTGGACCCCAGCAATTCACAATTACTGTTAATGATTTAGATGAGGGAACTCAATTTAATCTCTCAGCTTTTGCAGATGACACAAAGCTGTGTGTGAGGGTATTCTGTGAGGAGGATACAGAGCAGTAGCAGTGTGATTTGGACAGGTTGAGAGAGTGAGCAAATGCATGGCAGACACAATATGACGTGAATAAATGTGAGGTTATCCGTGTTGGTAGCAAAAACAGGAAGGCAGATTATTATTTGAATGGCTGTAATTTGAGAGAGGGAAATGTTCAATAGGAGTTCTCGTGCACCAGTCACTACAAGTAAAAATGCAGATGCAGCAAGTAGTAAATAAGGCAAACTGTATATTGGTCTTCAAAGCGAGAGCATTTGAATATAGTGTGAACGTGCGGCTCTTTTGGCAGGGTTATGGTGTCCTGTTTTTTTTTCTTTCAGAAGGGTCATAAAAGCAGAGATTCCAATATGTCTGGGAATATCTAATTGAAAAAGCTTTCAAGGTTTTGTTTGAAAAAAACACTTGTACAATGAAAGGGGAGTGGCCAGTTTTCCCAGTTCAGGGTTGTTTTCCGGTTTGGTTTTTAGCGAACAGTTTGTTTGGAGTTACTGATCAAAGAAAAGCTTGGGGGAGTGGGGAAAGAAGAGGTTC
The DNA here is from genome assembly GCF_037043375.1 of Chiloscyllium plagiosum. Lineage (NCBI taxonomy): Eukaryota > Metazoa > Chordata > Chondrichthyes > Orectolobiformes > Hemiscylliidae > Chiloscyllium > Chiloscyllium plagiosum. Next base: position 7,860,787 of record NW_028270149.1, on the reverse strand, counting down.
TTGGATTCAACTGAGATTTCCTGGCTGTCTCTCTCCTGTAGAACATGTATTTAATTTTACTGTTTTTTGCCAAGGGGTGTGTTGTGGTTATTTGGAACAGCATGATTAAGTTGCGATGGATTCAACTGGGTTTTTAAATAGGTTAAGTTATTCTAAATTTGATTCTTTTTATTTGTGTTGCATTCAGTAAATCTGTAAATAAATCCTGTTTTTTTAAAACTGAGTGATTGGGCCAACTGCATCGCTCCTGGAATATCTGCTCTACACCTGCTCAAAACAACGGGAAATGTTAGTATCTAGGCTACCTTCTTGAAATGTTTTGAGGTGTTTTAGTCTGGTCCATAACATTTGGAATAACGATGTTTTGCTGCAATTATACAGGGCATTGGTGAGGCCGCACCAATAATACTGTGTGTAGTTTTCATGTCCTTTATCTGAGGAAGAGTGTTCTTGCTGTAAGTGCAGCAAAGGTTTGCTGAGTTGATTTCTGGGGTGACAGGACCGACCTCTGCAGAGATATTGGGTCAGTTAGGATTGTAACCACTGGAAGTTGGAAAAATGAGAGTGAATCTCAGAGAAATCTATAGAACTCTATTAGGACTATGCAGGCTCCAATAATGGCTGAGTCCAGAAATAGGAGTCATAGTTTAAGGATAAGGAATAAACCTTTTAGGACTAAGATAAGGAGAACTTTCTTCACCCTGAGAGTGGTGAGCCTGTGGAATTCATTACCATAGAATATGATCAGAAGTCACATGGCACCAGGTTGTAGTCCAACAGGTTTATTTGAGCGCTGCTCCTTCATCAACTGATGAAAGGGCACCGCTCTGAAAGCTTGTGATTTCAAATAAACCTGTTGGGCTATAACCTGGTGTTAAGTGGCTTCTGACCTTGTCCACCCCAGTTCAACACCGGCACCCCCACCTCAAGGCTACAACAGATTATGGTTGAGATCAAAACATTATGTGTTTTCTGGAGGGAAGTAGATATGGCTGTCATTGCTAAAGGGGTCAAGGGTTGTGGGGTGGGCGAGTGGAAGGCCAGAATTAAGGTATTGATCTCAATATCGGCCATGATCACATTGTTTGCTGGAGCAGCATTACAGGGTCAAATGGCCTACTTCTGTTACTAGGAGAAAGTGAGGACTGCTAATGCTGGCGATCAGAGTTGAGAGTGTGGCGATGGAAAAAAAACAGCAAGCCAGGCAGCACCCAAGGAGCAGGAGAATCAAGATGAAGGGCTTATGCCTGAAACGTTGATTCTCCTCAGATCCTGCCTGACTGGCTGTGCATTTCCAGCACCACACTCTTGATTACTTCTATTCCTGTCTTCCAAGTTTCTGACTGTCTGCTTCCATTTTCTCCCCTCACCAACTTTGTCAGAGTGTATCTCTCCTGGTTCATCATTCTGTTTCTGTCAGGGCCATTCCAGGCAACCTGTTGAGAACTGCACTTCAAACGGGTTTTTGGAATGATGATTTGTTGATATCGCAGAATATTTGGACACAGATCCACGACAAAATCACGACTGCTTCTGCAATTTTCCAGAAGGTTTGCCTGAAAAGAGAAGGTTTAAACTAGCTGATAATTATGTACAGTCCTGACTAAAATCAAAATGAAGGAAAAAGCAGCTGTCAGGTGTAGAAACCCTCCAGATATGAACCAGCAGTAATAGGTCATATTTACTGCTTAGCATTTAAAGTAGCAATTTCTGAAATTCATTGTCTTAGTATGTTTCTAGCAACTAAATTAAGTCACCCAATCAGAAATTGGTTATCATTATTCACATTTACCATAGCAACATAACTCTCCATATATGGTGATATATGCTAATATGGAGCCCAGTGAAGTGTTCTTTCAAAAGATAGGTCCACCTGAAACCCTGGAACCAGCTCTTCTTCAATTGCAAACTTAAGGAAATACCCCATAGTGGTGAGGTGGTCTCACTCAGTCACACTGACCCCAATGAACTATCCCATCTCTGGGCAGCAGTGATACCCATTTTCAGAGCATGTTGGAAAATGGCTAGTGGAAGGGAGTGGAGGGATGAAGAAACAACATTCCGAAGGAGGCAGGAAGGAAGGGAAGCAGGAGATGAGCAAGATCCAGGTCAGGGAGGAGGGACAAAGACGACCTTGAAAGAAAGTAGCAAAAGAGAAAGGAGTGGAGAGATATAAACAGTAAAGAAGGAGTAGGTTACAGAATCCCCACAGCTTAGAAGCAGTCCACTCAGTCCATCGAGCTCACACTGACCCCCTGTAGAGCATCCCCCACCTCTTTAACTGATAGCCTTGCATTTCCCATTGGCAATCCATGTAGCCTGCACATCATTGGACTATGCAAGAAAACTGGACCCCCTAAATGAAACCCACAAAGACACAGGGAGAATGTGCAAACTCCACACAAACAGTCACCTAAGGGTGGATTCAAACCCATGTCCCTGGTGCTATGCAGCAGCAGTGTTAACCACTGAGCCACCATGCTGCCCTATGGCTGAAAGGAGAGATGGAGAGAGTGGAATCTATTTTGACATGTATATAATACCTTTTTGACTTCATCCACTCCTAAAGCAATTCACGTACATTAATTATTTGTTACTTTGATTAAATCTTTGGAATGTACGTGGGAGAGCAGATCAGGCCTCAGCTGAACATCTCGTCTGAGAGATGGCACATTGACAGTGTAACGCTCCCTCTGTACTGCACTGAAAATTCTATTCTTGATAAGGTGCTCCAGATTCGAGTTGATAATTAAACCAAAACCTGCTGAGAAGCAGATCCCACTTGTAGTGATGGATGATGCTGAATTTTTCATACGTGCACTCAATTGTGCTCCTTCAAGATTTAATTGACATATGGTAACCAGACTGATA